>NC_089741.1:72378523-72381023 GCF_040412425.1 Macrobrachium rosenbergii | reverse complement strand
AAAACGCAGTTTTCATGATTTTAGCTATACTTAAATGGTTATAAAATCTCCATTTTCATCTTATGAAAATTTTTTTAATATAATGGATTCTGCATATATTAAAGAATATAATTTTTTTTATGTTTTTTATCCATTTAAAATTAAAGTTTATAATTAAAAAATAAGAATTTAGACAAATTTTATTTCCGAGTTTACTGTTCATTTTAACGGAACTAAAGATGAGCATTTGTAAGCACTATACTTCCATAATACATAAAAAAATTGGAAAATAAGTATAAAAAAATTAAATTAAACAAAAACGCTTGCAACTAAAAATCTATTTAATAAAATTTATAAAAATTTACTGTCAAAACATCTTTTACTAAGCTAAACAAATGTTTAAAGTTTAGGGAGTCTAAATATAATATTCAAGTGGGTTGTTAACTATTCTATGGCAACCTTACATGGGAAATAGGGACTTCATTCTAAACATCTATGGTCAAATCTTACAACGAAACTTTGGGGTCTAGTGTGATCGGTAGTAGATAATGAATAGACCCCCAAAAATGAACAAAGTTATGCAAAACTGTCGTTTATTTCATAGCATTTTCGTTGAGGTTCTGTGATGATATGTTGTGTAAATGAAGATCTTTTAATTGACAGCGAATTTTTAAGAATAAAAACTGCCGAATTAGTGTCATAACTTTGGGTTTCTTAAAAAGTAAATACGAAATGAAATACGCAATCTGCTTTGCACAAATATGACAAGTGTTAATAATAAAACCTCTAATTATGAGTTCTTAACAGAACATTTATTCAATAGCAAATGTAAAGATTTATTTGCAGATTGCAGAGGAAACGATTTCGAATCCTGATTTTAAGTGTTTATCTGCAAGAAAACGTGGATTCCGACAGAAATAGTTAAAGTGCAGCAGAATATATTAACAACCTTACACTACTGTTAATAATAAATTCTGAACGAGTTATGTTAATACGAGAACGAACCCCTTACAAAAGACAAAGACATGCTTTCAGTCAATGTTATTGAGAGAGAGAGAGAGAGAGAGAGAGAGAGAGAGAGAGAGAGAGAGTACATATCACTTTTCTTCTGTGTTCATTTGCATTTTTATTGATATAGCAATTCTGTGAATATAGTGTGGCTGTCAAGTCGTCATTAAATGAAAGTGATTTATTTTCTCGCATAAAAGATAAAATGCTTTTTCTCCTTACACGTCTGAAGTACGCTGTTGGGTTTACAGTGTCTGCATCAGTACTGTACTGACTATTCTTTTTCAAACATATTCAAATGCAAAACTATATGCGTAAGTATATTGAAATGAAGTAACTTACTGAAAGTAGCATTCAGGATGGCAAAGAAATTGTGTTAGAAATTAATACTATTACGAGACAATAACAGAAAAGCTGAATAAAGCGATGTCTGATCGAGTTATGAGCTTTTTGAATATAGTTTCAGAAAAAAAAAAAAACTTTGGTCATGAACTAACAAGTAATATGTTTTACGGTATAGCAATATATAAAAATTAACATTTATTACTATGTATCATTTTATCGTTAGTATGCTGCAATTTTTTTCCCATTATTCTTTAAATAAAGTTATTGTGAAAATTGTAAAAAATGTAGTTTTGCTTGCTTTTGTGCATGTATGTTGGTGTAAATTTGACCCGCCAATATTTTTCGTACTCCGCAGATATTCAGAAGTGACAGTTCTGTGAGCAATAAACGTTTTCCAAAAATGGATAACAGAATCAATGTACCAGAATTCGGACAAGTGCGGAAACGCAGAGGTTCAGAAAGCAAACAGTGGAAGGATGTTTTCCCTGGTAACTAAACGCTTTATTTGTTCATGGAATTGAGAGATCCAAATTCTTAACTACCATAATAAATACCAAATAATGGTGATAACGCTAGCTAATTTACATTTTTTTACGAAAGTTACATTTAATTACGATGCAGTAACCTGATTAGATAAATGTGAATGTATAATTGATGAAATAGATTAAATTACTGACTAATGCTTCGGAGAAACGTTGGAAATTCTGCCATTACTTATCCATTTTTCTGTCATAATCAAGCCTTTAGCTGCCTTGATATAATTTAAGAAGACTGTGAATGTCTGTGCCAATGATAACAAGATACATTTTCATTATCAAGGTAATTTTGTGAGCATGTTTCCTTTTCTTTCTTTGACGCAAATGTATCATTAACTAGCAACAGTTTTTATGACAACTATTGCAGTTCAAATAGGGATGTATGTTATATATATATATATGTATATATATATATATATATATATATATATATATATATATATATATATATATATATATATATATATATATATATATATATATATATATACAGTGTGTTTTTGAAATTAGAGCCCCCCCTCTACAGCATAAACTAAAATTGATATGGACAAGAACAAAAGTAATTCAGAACAGGTATTTATTTAAGTTTCTCTCTGAGTATTTAATATTTTGTGTGGCCTCTGTCTGCCTGT
>NC_089741.1:72353523-72373523 GCF_040412425.1 Macrobrachium rosenbergii | reverse complement strand
CCAGGAGGACTTTAACTGTGGCTATATATATATATATATATATATATATATATATATATATATATATATATATATATATATATATATATATATATATATATATATATATATATATATATATATATATATATATATATATGTATATGTGTGTGTGTGTGTGTGTGTGTGTGTATGTATGACATTTTTTATCACACCGTGATTTATATACAATCATGAAGCTACAAATGTCGCTTAATATCAAATCCACGCTGCTTCGGGAATATCCCCGTTGGGGAATTATCACCGAAGGGGAATTTATAAGTGATAAATGGTCGGGCACTGCTGAGTCTCGATCCACGACAGAGATGCGTATCCAGCAACTCCAGTCGACGTTACCTCTGAGCTATATAAATATATATATATATATATATATATATATATATATATATATATATATATATATATATATATATATATATATATATATATATATATATATATATGAACATACATATTGAAGAGGAAGACTGGGAGATGAATTGATCACATACATGATGCTGTGGTATGAATGAAAGGCTGAACTGGGCTCGTAAGTGATGTCTGCATGGTAGGAAGTTTCTGCAGAAATTGGTGCGCGGAATGATTATTATTCCAACGTATAAAGGTCGAAGGAAAAGTTAACTGTAAGCATTGTAGGATCCTGAAAGCAATTGGCAAGCCGGAGAATTTGTATTTTAGTATTTTGCTTGAGAAAGTTAGATGGATAACAGGAAGTTTAGATGCACTACAGGGAGTTGGTAGGGGATGATCAACAGTGAAGGTTTAGTTCGATATTGGTTAAGAAGTTATTTGACAATTTTGTTGATGGTTAAAGGAAAAGGCTGTATCACACGAAGACCTGAATGAAGCGTGTGTGAGACAAAAAGGACAACAGCAAATATATAGAGTTTATAGGATAAATTGCTTAAAGCGATTATAAGAATATATAATGGAGGTAACGCTTGTGTGATTGGTCTGATTTAAAAGTTGATAAGATGCAAGGTTGCCCATGATTTCATATATATATATATATATATATATATATATATATATATATATATATATATATATATATATATATATATATATATATATATATATATATATATATATATATATATATATATATATATATATATATATATATATATATATATATACATATGTATATATACATACATATATATATATATATATATATATATATATATATATATATATATATATATATATGTATATACATATGTATATATATATACATATATATATATATATATATATATATATATATATATATATATATATATATATATATATATATATATATATATATATATATATATATATTATCAGGAAGTGTTGCACTTACTAATCTTAAAATTCAAAACTTACCTCACTTACAACCAGAAACCTGAATTCTCATAAAAAAATAAGACTGAATATTCTAAAGGCAACAAGGATTCCTTAAAATGCTTATCAACCATGTAAGGAATCAAAATATATTAAAGTTGATCAAAGGGCATCACTATTGTTGTAATTATCTCTCCTCAGTTAGAGTCACTTTAGTAAAAACTGAAGAAACAAAACTTTACCACTGTGTGTTATTTACAACCACTAATAAATTCTACCACTGGTGGTCAATAAATGAAGCACTATTGCAAAAACTTTAAAAATTCTACATACAGAATATGTTGATAGTATATCTTTCTAGAATGTTACATATGCATTTATAATTGTCTTATTATTTTTCTATATTTACAAGAAGTGATGAACATAATTTTGATGTACAAGAAGTATTCTGTGTTGTTATAATAATTATTATTGAAATAGATCTCACAAGAATTAATACCTTAATAGTTTGATTCAGAGATTATGTCACTCAGCCTCATGTGACTGGGGCTGTCACGGGTTCTCTTTTGTTTTGATTCAAGCGATAAGTCACATTGTGACTTACATATTATGTTGTTGCTTTCCTTAGGGCTATTTTTTATTGACATTCCTTTTAATGTGTTATAGGAAAAAAACAGGTTGACATGAAAACATTTTAACTATGATTTTATGGTTTCATATCCATTAAAATAATGCAAGCTAAGAATGTTTTTAGAAGTTTCTTTCTCCACATTAGAATCTTTTAATGTCAACCTGGTTTTTTCCTATAATAACACACTAAAAGGAATGTTAATAAAAAATAACCGTAAGGAAAGTAACATTATAGTATATAAAATTCCATGCTTGGGCTGCCTTCTTTTTATATTGGCCAATCCAGTAAGGATTTACAAGTACAGATTAAACAGCATAAGTATTCTGTTAAAACTAGGCAAACATCCAATGCAATATTCATTCATTTAAGGGAAAACTCTTACAGGATAAATTGGACTGAAAGTTCAGTGATTGCCAGATTGAAAGATTTCTCTTCATAAAATCTTTTAGAATCTCCTATTATACAGCTTACGTCTGATTGTAATTTTAACCTTAGCTCTGGCATGTATTATTTGGATCCTTGTATTAGTAAAATGTCAAGAATGATCTTAAGGATAAAATCACTGACTTAATTTCTAATTACTTACCTTATGTATATTTTCTATGTATTTGTATGTTTAATATATTTTTTGGGAAAATGTTCACTTTGCAAAATTTCTTATTGTTTACCATAAGGAGAATTACTGAGTTGTACGTTTATAGCATATGTAGTTAGCTTGGTCTTTCCATGATAATTTTTTGGTGGTCAGGGTCTTTCCCTGTATAATCTTTTAATTGGCTTGTACCTGCTTCCGAGTGGTTGGGCCTAAATTTTTGTAAAACCTCTTAAACATATATCTCTGTTTTGATAGGTCTACTAATTCTTCAACTGTGTTGGATTCCAGGTACATATTTTCGTTTATAATCCGCATCTGATATTTATACAAGCTTTCTTTGTAAATTTATTTTTATATTTCTATCAGTCTGCTATGTAAAGGACAATATGGCAAAAGGCCTAGCACTACTCCGTTGTTTCTCTTTCCTTTGTGGCATTGCCTGTCTCTCTCTCTCTCTCTCTCTCTCTCTCTCTCTCTCTCTCTCTCTCTCTCTCTCTCTCTCTCTCTCTCTCTCTCTTCTTTCTATATATATATATATATATATATATATATATATATATATATATATATATATATATATATATATATATATATATATATATATATATATATATATATATATGTATGTGTAAAGGTTATCTTCTTCTCCTCTCTATGTTCCGTTGTATGTTTCTATGAATTTTATTCTTTCTCTTCTTACCTTGGTTTCTTCTCGATGTGTCCTTCAGAACGCTTTACGGATGATGTGCTATCTTCTTTATTTTAATTATTTTTAAGTATTGATATCTCTCAGAAAGGCGTATAGAGACAAGATCGGTAATTTCTTCACTTTAATTAGTACATAGTATTCTAATGATCAGTACAAAATTAACAAGTTACAATGATAGAAAACGAATCACTCTTGACTCAGTCTCTATGGGGAACACTGAAGCGAGGGGAGACGTACTCCCCCTTGAAGGACACAGTTCTGAACTCTTTTCTCCCTGTCGTTCTCTAGCTTGTTAAACCCCTAGAAAACTTGTTATCTGCAATCTCCACCTCCTTCTAGCCTTATTGGAAGGATTAATCAGCAAGGCCTCCCCTTCAAGTAGTTGATTGGAAGGACTGTAGTGGGTGTGATTCAAATATCTCCTTAGAGGACTTGATTGGAGATGATCTTAGGAGGGTGTGTGAAAGACCCCTCCCAAGTATAATTGATTGGAGGTTGAAGCCAAATTCCTGGAACTTCTACGAAAACGCCTCCCTGAGAAGGCGGGGATATAGAACGAACTGCTGTAAGCATTTAGGCTGTGCTGACTCATGAATTGGTTAGCTTAATCGTGAGGCCATTATTTCTCACTTTTACGACTGTTGTTATGGCTTCAACACGATATACTGCTTATGGTTCATGTAAACATCCATCTTCGATCAGCGTATTAGTCACGATAATAACAACAGCTTTTGGGCGTTATCACTGTGTTCTTTGCCTCTCTCTTTATTCTCACTTCTCTCTCATTCTCTCTCCTAACTTTTTCTCTTTTCTATCTCTCTCTCTCTCTCTCTCTTTTCTATCTAATTTCCCTATCTATTCTACACACACACACACACACACACACACACACACACACACACACACATATATATATATATATATATATATATATATATATATATATATATATATATATGGTTAATATATATATATATATATATATATATATATATATATATATATATATATATATATATATATATATATATATATATATATATATATATAAGTTTGTGTGTACATTATAAACACACACACATGCACACACAGACACACACACACACACACACACACACACACACACACATATATATATATATATATATATATATATATATATATATATATATATATATATATATATATATATATATATATATATATATATATCTGTGTGTGTGTGTCTGTGTGTGCATGTGTGTGTGTTTATGTGTACAGATTTACACATACATATATATATATATATATATATATATATATATATATATATATATATATATATATATATATATATATATATATATATATATATATATATATATATGTGTGTGTGTGTGTGTGTGTGTGTGTGTGTGTGTGTGTGTGTGTGTGCATGTGTGTGTGTGTTATTTGTGTGTGCGTGTGTGTCCTTTTGTTTTATAGATGGTGACCTGTTAACTTGTCAATTTCCTTACAATATTTTGATAACTTTCTCACTATTAGACTTTAATTCTGGCGAGAAATAAACGAAGAAGCCTTTCCCTCTGCATATAATTTATTTCATCACAGTGGCAATGTATGTGAACTGGATAAATACCATAAGAACATGACTTATCTAAAATACATAGAGAATTAAAGGACGCTGTTTCAGTCGGCGAAACATCATAGTACTTCATTTAATGCCATGAATAGTTTATCTAAATAAAACTAGGAAAAACTAGTATCTAGGACCTACTAGTCCCAAAAGAATGAAATAAAATTTTATTTTGTCGGGATTAATGAGTTCGAATCTCTTACATATGTAGGTACAAAATGATATTCAGTACAAGTTCTCTTGAGTTGTAATTTAGTAAAATACATATAAGGAATAGGTGATGAAAATCAGATAAACTTGAATTAAATACAAATGTAAGATCATGCACATTGTAATGCATATTGCCAAGCAAACATGATTTACGGTATGACAATGAAACTATAACTAAAACATTTTGTCAGTTTGAGAATAATATTTTGAGAAAAATATTAGAAGTTAGATGGCAGCATAGAGTAAGAAGTAAAGTAAATATATATACTGACCTTTCATGTGAAGATATGGTAGACGTGAAAGGGAGATGTAGGTGGCTTGGGCTTCGAAGACCCAGAACTACCTGGAGGAGAATCACTCTCTTTTTTATCAGCATTCGCTTCGTTGTATTTCAAAAGGCGAAGAGAATGGAAAGAACATTGTTTTATTACACGGGCTTCCTTGATCTAAGTACGTTATGAAAAAGGCCAAATGAAAGGCAATTAAAATAAAGAAGTCATGGAAGGTATATAGATCTTTTTCCCCCCACCGGTCTTGGAGATAATAATTGAAATTAAATGCAATATAATGAAGTAATCAGAACTGGCATGACACGCTAGAGAACCAGACTTGTATTAGCGAACAGAATAACTGTATAATCTTATATCTTTTCTTGTCAATAGCGAAGGTATTTTTTTTTTCTGAATACGGTTGGGTTTGTATTAATCAGTAACAAGTCTGAGTTTTTTCAAGAATTAACTAGGCTTAGTCTTGATTTTTAAAAATTTATTTTAGCACCACTTCACTTCAAATGAAGTCAGTCATCAGTGGCGGGTTGGTCTGACTTTATAGTAATTTTTTTTTATTTGTGTAACCTAATGTGATACGCAGCTTAATGCCTAGATAAGAAACAAAGGAGAAAAATAAATAGGTCCAGATAACTGAAAAAACAGAAGAAAAGACGTTGGAGGAAAAAATATGTCTTATATCTTGAAAAAGACTTGAAAGAAATGGAAATGCAGCCTATTTACTAATAAAAAGAATTAGCAATTAAACGCAAAATGTCGCTGCCAGTAGACTGAATGGAAAATTGAAAGATAAGGAACAAAGGGAATAGTATAAAATTATCAAAAATAAAATCGGAAAGAAAAAATAAGTTTTATACTTTGACTGGGGAAAAAGAAAAGGAATCGGAAGAAACAAACAGGGCATACAGGCAGAATAAAGAAATAAGATAAAAAAGAACATGCTCAAGAAAATGAACGAAGCAGGAAAAAATAAGTAGAAAAGGATCAACCTCACAAACCGGAAGCAAAAAATAATATATATATACAATAAATCTTATATTCTCTTAAAATTTATTCCTTCAGCATATAAAGATATATATATATATATATATATATATATATATATATATATATATATATATATATATATATATATATATATATATATATATATATATATATATATATATATATATATATATATATTATTTTGATAACAGTATCCTTTGTTCTGTGTTAATCACTCTTTATCCCCTCGCTGTATGAAGTTTCGTTTCTTGTGTACTTTTTAATAGTTATTCCCCTGATCATTAATTAGTGGAAAATTTCCTTTCTTTTCTCACATGATCAAAATATTGACATACTTTTCCATCATTCTATTCCTGCATATTTGTTATGTTAATTTAATCATACAATTTTCGCTGTAAAGAGATTATTTTTTGTCTGTTTCGTTTGGGTTCTGCTAATTTAGTTGATTACTTACTTAGCCATTATGAGCTGTAGATCACTGCAGTTTGTGGCAATATCAAACTACTCTGAAAATGTTGATTTTTACTCCCTCAACCATAGATTCAAATATTCAATATCCTGAGGAAAGCTGATGATACTTATCCAGTGGAGATTTTATATATTTGTTTATGCTTTCCTTTGTATTTGGAGTTAGCTTTCCAAAGTTTTTGGACATTATTTTCCTTCTTCGTTTCTACTTCACTTTCACTTTACCTTTTGTTCCCTTTACTGTTTCAGTACCGTCATTTCAGAATTTTTGCCATTATTTTTAGCACCTCTTTTGCCAGAAATATTAATTCACCGTCTTATTTCCATTCTACATTTCTTACAACCCCCATTTAAATCTATTTGTTTGATAACATCTATTATTTCTTTAGTAATGAAAGACCACTTATTCACTTTCGCATGTACAAATCAAAAATACCTCGAAGGTTCAGTTTACATTAATGATTTGATTTTATTTGATGATAAAATTCCATATTTCCATCCTGTTTCATAGAAATGGTGATTCCCAAAATCACTGTTGTCTTTGTATAATTATGACTGTTACATGTTAAGACTGAAGCCTACGAGAGTTGAACAAAAGTTATACTTATCCACATTTGTGATGCAACTGATTTGAAGCAGTCTCGTTCTCAGAGAAATAGTGTTGAACTTCAAATTCTTTTTATGGTCCCTCTGTATTCTGTTCGTATATCTCAATATCCTTCTTTACCTTGAAGTAAGTCTGACTATGGAACTCACATCTGACCTCTTATGAGTGAAGTTAGTGAAACAAGTTTGTATTTCCCAGGTCCAATGAATATTGGAAAAGAAAGTGAAAAATTCCATATTTCGAGTAGGACTGCTGTGTAGACACAAAAGTCAGAGTAAAAACTAACATAAAAAAAGTTAAACAAACTGAAAAATAAAGCGTAAGATAATAGTAAACCAATGAACGTATAAGTATTTTAACCCAAATAACAATCACTGTCGGCAAGACATCACTGAGTGACATATACCATCAAAACTGCATTATTCTTAATTTTAGAATACTTATAGATAAAGAATGGTTCAACAATATAACTTGGTTTGTATAGTGTAGGATGTTTTCACATCTACAATTATATTAAAAAAAAACACACCAGTAGCTTTAGTTCCCTGAATAACTCCTTTCAAAACCGAATTCTTTCACATCCACAAAATCAGAAACATTCCAAAATCTCCCTGCCTCCCTACCCAGAGATACTTCTATCGATCATAAACTAATTCAAATAAAAGTATTTTGGCTGACATAGAATATTTTATGCGATACATCTGTTTGCCATGGTTGGCTCCCTTAAATAAATTTTTGTAACGTTGTGTGTTTCTTTGACTGAGACATCTTAAATCAAAGTTTGATTTTTGGGCAAAAGTTATCACTAGGTATTCTACCTTTGAATATTTTCTGTCCATATAGGACATTTCGGTGCTTAACAATTCTTTAATCCTGAATACTCTTTTTTTTTTTGTTACAAATAACTACAGTGTGTCTTCTTAAGGTGTATGTGGTCCGGATTGCCTTTCTTTCGTAAGGCAATGTTTAGTGAACTGTCTTTAGAAAATTTTCATTCTAGAATAATTTGTTCGCAACTGGTTACCTCTGGGCTTGAAATATGATTAAATACGTTATATTTATAATTGAAATATTTTTAATCATGATGCACTAATTTTTCTGCGTAGAAACAAATAGAATAACGTTAACACACAGATTGTAAAACGACAAGTCATCCAGTTTTGCCGTTTCTCAGAAATTTCCACCCGTCACTTAGCTGCTACAAATAGAAAAAGAGGAGATGGGGTCAATATGAGAAAGTATTTTAGTTGCTCATAGCTGTTCTTTCGATTAGTAAATCAAGAGAGAATGGCCAAAGAGCAAATGGGTATGAAAATGTAGTATATATATATATATATATATATATATATATATATATATATATATATATATATATATATATATATATATATATATATATATATATATATATATATATATATATATATATATATATATATATATATATATATATATATATATATATATATATATATATATATATATATATATATATATATATATATATATATATATATATATATATATATATATATATATATATATATATATATATATATATATATATATATATATATATATATATATATATATATACATATATATGTACATACACACACACACACATATATATATATATATATATATATATATATATATATATATATATATATATATATATATATATATATATGTGTGTGTGTGTGTGTGTATAATTGATTTTGTATTATTTTTCACTTGAAACGAAATATTATTCTGGTGACAATTTTTGGCATTCACACCTCTCACTCGTGGCATTGTTTCCAGTTAAAATCCTGCTGCTACATATCATGGTCATGCTCTACTATTTCTGCTACATCTTGGTTGGACCAAAATGTACATCAGCGATGGCAAGTACATTCCATGTGGGTCTTACGGTTGTTACAGCCATCCTTACCATAGGAATAATTTAACTTGCCCCGTACAGTCGTACATTTTATTGATTTAGCTAAGGTAAACCTTGAATCTCTTACTTCTAGCGTCATTCCAACCTCAAATACATTAGTGGTCTTTTCATACTAATCTAGTCACTCTTCCTTCTACATATTCTAGGGAAGGTTCACTTCTAACATAAGAAAACTTTTATTTGCTCTCAACAATTCATGCTCTGAGACAAACATCCTCAGCTGTCGCCATAAATGTCCTTGTGAAGTGTAACTAAAAAAAAAACTGTCAAAAATCATTGTCAGTAACGTCAGGTCAGTATCCGATTAAAAAACAAATTCAAATCATGACGGACAAAGAAAATACATGGGGACAACTTAAAAACAGGTGTTTAGGGTAGCCTCTGTCGACCGACAGAGAGAGAGAGAGAAAGAGAGAGAGAGAGAGAGAGAGAGAGCTTTAAAATGCTGTAGCTCACAAAAAGACTGTAATGAAGAATGTAATGCAACAAAAGGAACGTTTTGTTGTAATAAGCAAAACAAAAATCTTGAGCAAAGAGAAAAAGAGAACGAGATGGCATGGAAAATGTCACAGCCGAGATCCTATTGTGCCCAAATAGCTACTCTTTGCCTGGCCATTCTGAAAGCAAGATCTATGCTGCCTGTATAGTTGAGATGAAGTTCTTGATGTTCTTACTCGTCATAACTGCACTCTTGAAATCCAGGGCTCGGTATGATTTTGCTTTTTACACACTGAATGTTCTTAGACGGAATTTCCAAATCTTTGAAATGCTTGGATATTAAAACAGGTAAATAAAATACCACGATACAGACTTATTGAAGCACATTCTGCTTTAGCATTACTACTAATTTTTTCTAGTTTTTAATTTCTGGTGTTCTGTTACCAATTTTGTATCACTATGAAGTAATGTAAGATATAAATAAAATTTGGAAAATGCCATTTTAATTAGAGCCGAATATTGGTAAGTCTTTCTTAGATTAAGTCATTAAGTTTTGCTGGAACAGTTTTAAAAGATTTGATGATCATATACGAAAAGAAAATATCAAGTTTGTTACTGATTATGCTAAAGTGAAATTAATTCATTTATATGTCTTTGTAATTCTCTCATTCTAGGAATGATTATGTACTATTTTGATATCCAAACAAAAGGAAGTTGAATTATGCTAAGGATTTGATATAATGTGAAAAAAAAAATTTCTGTTAACCAAAAAGAGGTCTTTTTATAAAATGTAAGCTTATTCATAGTTGACCCCCACATTATTACTATAATAAGTTTATGTGGTAAATTTTCCGTAGGGTAGAGTGAAAACAACTTTGAAAATAATAAAAATAATCTTAGTTATAAAGGTCAGTGGGTATTCAGATATGATTCATGTTAATGTATAGATTATGTTATCATCGTGCTATGTTATTTACAAAAAACTTTTAATGTGAGCAATGAAGAGCAACTGAAGTAATGGAAGCATTCGGATGTACTTCAAATCTGAATTAAAGTAAAGAATTGTTGTTTTCATTAAAAAAGACATTTTGAAAGATTTAGGGTAAGAGTGATAAATAAGGACTTTAAAATAACGTCAGTGCTTATTCAGGTCTTATTTAGTGGCATATAAATAAAGGATTCTGATATGTTAAAAGTGCAACCACAATCTAGCTTAATACATAATATTTATTAAAGATGTGTCATTAAGAAAGTCACACACCATAAGCTGTTTCGACCCATTTCAAGTAGACTACTCACATCAATCTGTTTAAATCGCCACAAAAAAAAGACCTTATTCCTTTTTAAATCCAGTTTTAAAGAGGATGACCACTTCTTATCCTTTGGGCTTAGGTGGAACCTAACGACCTCTAATTCGCTGAATAGAATTTCTTCTATATGTAGTTTTTTTTACTAAAATGGCTGGTTTCAAAAAGGGTAAAAAAAAACCATCCACAATTGAAAGATCTTAATTTAATTTTTATTTCATTCATATCAACATACTCCTTCCTCACAGTACATATTTTCACTACTTTTAACACACACATAAATACAAACACACACACACACATGCATATATATATATATATATATATATATATATATATATATATATATATATATATATATATATATATATATGTGTGTGTGTGTGTGTGTGTGTGTGTGTATGTGTGTGTGCAATGTAAGGATATAACTAGAAATTCTGAATAGAGGAACAAAGAGAGAGAAACCTTTCAGTGATAGACATTGATAGGTAGAGAGAGATTTTAAGAAACGAACAGGGAGAGAGAGAAAATAGAGAGACGAACAGAGAAAAAGGAATAAGTTTGGAGTTTTGACTGTAATTTCACGACAAAGCTAGACCTAATTGCTTACTCGCCTTGTATCGAGGCCAACAAAAGGTGTTGTGTTTTAAACGCCTGGGTTCAGTGATGTTTTGGAACATAAAGCAAAACACGAGTAAAAGTTGTGAGTGTGTTGTGGTTACGAAGCCATTATGACTGCTGTTAATCGAGTTTGTAATCACAAGGAATTCATAACAAAAACGCAAGGTTACCTTAGTGGGATAAATAGCCACCGGAAATTACAAGTTCCGGTGACGTCAAAGCGACCCCTTTTTGAAGGCGGTGCTTTTTCCTGAAGTCCACCCAAATGGGCTGTCTTTAGATTAACCTAACAAATTAAGCATCTACAGGGCCGGACCAAAACCAAGATTCCACCTACAGAGGAGAGGGACAAAAACTTCTAAAATTCCTTATCAAGTCCAAGTTGAGAAGCAGAGAAGCAGAGAAGAAGGGAGAGAAGAAAGGACAGCAGAGAGAGTAGCATAGAAGCAGAGGGTGGGGTTGTAAGCCTCACTAATTGTGGGTTGATAGAAGAAGAAAGACTCACATTTGACACTCATTGTAACTTTGCACTGCAATTCATTTGTATACTACTGTAACTTTATTATTGTGTTAATGAAGTAAAGAAAACTACATTGAGTCTTCTTCAAGTCTCCTGTATCGGAAAATACGCTACTACATAACAAAGCCAGAACGATAAGCATCTCTGAAGAAAGTAATCTTCTTAACTTGACAACGAACAGCAGAAAGAAGAATAAATAAATAAAAGAAAAGACATCACTTAATTGGTGGCAACTGAAGCGGATCCAGAACGAAGACAAATAGTGCAGTGCAAGTGTAAAAGACGCATACCAGAATTTAAAACAAGCACCTTTTAGCAAACATTAACAGCCGAAAACAATGACGAAGTGCATCATAACATTGGCGAATGGCAAAGAAACAACAGCCCAAACGTACTAGTCAAAACCCCGTAGAGTATCCAGCAAAGCAACAACAACGACTGTGCGAATGACTGAACGTCTGAATGTCTACAAGTGAACGTATCCTAAACGTATCCTGAAGGCAGTGGCAGACTACATCCTGCGCGTTTGAAATGAAAGCTTGAACATTGGCAGCAAAAGCAGTGAACGTCGAAAGCAGTAAACGTGGGCAGCAAACGCTACAACGAAATTGTGTTGGTCGCGAAAGTGATAAAAAGGCAGCGAACGAAGCGTCTACAGAAATCAACGAATACGACGCAGTCGCAGAAGTTAAAAACAGTAGACAAACCCACAACAGTTTACGACTGGAAGTCGGCAACAGAAAATACGTAAGTTGGAAAGTTAATTCTCTCAAAAGTTCTCTCTCAGTGAGTGTATTTTTTTTTCAATAATCTCTCTCAAAGGTACATAACATTTTTGGTTCTCTCTCTCAAACATTTTTTTTTATCTTGTTAATTTTTTTATAGGATTTTTTTTTTATATACCATGATTTTATGACGCATTTTTGAATACTATTGTGTTTGGTATAGAATTTCATATGAATTTAGAATGCCATTGTAATGCAGAATTTTATTGATGAACTGTTAAATACCATTAGACATAGACATTGTCATTTAAGACCAACAACAGACAGACAAAGTCGAATTCCAGTGCCAAGTTCACGAATATCGTTAACTCAAGGAAATACTAACACAAGTAGTAATAATAGTAGTACTAACCGTGTTAATACATTTCAATTTAGAAATATGGCACAAGGAGCGATCATTAAGCTAGCCACACGATTCTGTGGAAGAGTGGGGAGTTCAAATCCTGATAAAAGTAGGGTAGACTCATACTCTGTGAACCAGTGGTTAGCGGACGCAGACAGTCGTATCTCCACAAATAGAATAACAGACGAAAGAACAAAAATAAACGAAGCCTTGCTTCTGATGAGTTCAGAAAAAGGTGATGCACACAGAACTTTGAATGCAGTTAGATTCAACAACATATGCCGAGTTTAAAAGAATCTGCTTATCAGTCTGGGAGCCAGTGAGTCAAAGTGATGCCTTATATAATATAAATAAGTTTCTCAACCATCACTACGATGGGGAATAAATAGCAAATCTTCACACAGACATCGAAGAAGTAACCCACAAAGTGATGAAAGACTTAAGAAAAACAAACATTACAATAGGAGCTAAGAATATTTTGGTGATACAGAAACTTATTTAGTCAGTTTAAGACATGTGTTAAATTACTTGTCATTTGGAACCATGTACAACGCACTTGGAGAGAAAGGAAAGAAAGCTTTCAAGAAAGTAAAAATTGATCCTAAAAGTGATAGCCTTACCGCTTTAATAGCCACGAGATAAGAAATTCAGAAGAAAGAAACAGAATTTTCTAAGGAATTTGTACGGGGAACAGAAAAACAAAATGAAAGGAAAGGCAGAAATACCAGTGAGTCATATAAAAGAAATAACATGTACAAGTTATTCAGGACAGGTAGGGAATAGACAAACTTCCTTTCAAAGGAACTATGCACAAAATACTTGAAGAAAGTGGAATCCAAGCCAGAAGGGAAGACAGAATAGATCGAGGAATGGACAATTCCACTGTCCACCCATGAGATTATCATACCAGTCAATATCCAAACATGAATAATTCAAAACCAGAGAATTATGCAGCTCAAGAGGCTAGACCAAAAATAACACGTGAAAACTGCGGGTATACAAATCATTTCATTAATGAATGCAGAAAACCTAAAATCTGTACAGTTTGCAAAAAGATCAGGCATTTAACCAAGTACTGTTGGTTCAATGATAAGGAAGCCCATAAAGAAACTGTAGAGATAAATAACAGTCGCCCGAAAATAAATAAAGCATCTAACCAGTGACATTTAACCCCTCTACAGAGAAAAGAAAGTGAACCACTTCAAGGAGATAAAAGAGAAAAAGAAGAAAATGTTACAATGGGAAACGAAGGTTCATCCGCATTTTCCTATTTACACAGCAAAGAAGTAATATTTTCCATGAAAGAGGAAAGAATAAATAGAAAGGATCTGCCTATAGTAAAAATTCCAGTAAATGGAAAGACATGCACAGTACTCATTGATTCAGGTAGCACTGTAAATATAATTGATAAAATAACTTTAACTAGATATTTAGGCATTGCAGAAAATCAGATTCAGAATTAAAGTAAATTAACAGAAGGAATATCAGGGAACCGATTAAAAGTCTAGGGAATGTGAACCTAGAAATTGATATATTATCACAAATTTATTAAAAATTTCCTAGTTTTTGAAGACAGATTTTTTCCCGCACAAGTATTGTTTTCATTTAAATCAATGAGGAGATGTGGAATGCTATTAGATTGTAGTGAAGGCAAGATTAGCCTGAAACAAGATAGTCAAAAGAGCGTATGTTTTACGCTTGACGAAGGAAAGACAGATAAGTAACAATAGCAAGAAAGATAAAATGAAAATAGATAGAAAAGAGGAATTCCCACGATCCCAGAATACAGAATTGTTGAGAAGTGCACATCTCAATAATGTACATATAGATGATATATACTCCAGTATCAATAATTATTCAAATATGAATAATGGTGATCACCAGAACACTGAATCTCACGAAAATCAAGGCGCGTGTACTTATGATTGCCGCAATGTAGTAATGAATTATGAAGGAAAAATACTAAATGAAGTATTACTATTAGATAAAATAAAAGGTTCAGAAATAAATAGTATAATAGAAGTAACAGAAGAAACCACTGAAGATGCAGAACTTTGTTATTTTTCAGACACAAAAGAAGAAGAAATATGTTGTTAGCACAGGTGATGATAATAAAATACAATTTATACTTCACAGAGCAGTAACTTTGTATCCAAAATGATTAAACAAAGATATATTTGAGGTCAAAAAAGAGGATATAATGGGTAAAGATATTCTATTATTGAATGAAAAATTACCAGATTTTGTCAGAATAGATAACTGGCTCGTCCATATGAACGGTGGTAATTGCGAAGTTTATGTATAAAACTATTCAGACAACAGACTACCTATACGCAGGTATTGTCTTTTGCATAGGAATTCCCGTTAACAATCCTTTACTAACAGTAGAAGAAAAAGCATTTTTCTCTATAACTGGCCAAAAATCTCAAATAAGTTCAGAAGTAAAAAAAACAAAAAACAGATTTTTCAGAAAATAGACACAAGTTAATTCAGGTGTTAGAAAAATACATAAATGTAATAGCTATAGAAGGACGCGTCATTTACAAGTATACTTGCCCGGAATGTAATCACGGGATATAAGTGGGATGCACGAGGAGGCTGTTGAAGGTCCGCATAGATTCCCACAGGGGCATATGTCATAGAACAGGTAGCAGGTTATCTAATCCTGAGCAATCAAATATACGTAATCATTCAGAATTATGTAAAACTTATATTGACAGCAAGGATTTTTCCATCTTAGGCCAAGTGCAGAATAACAACGACTTAACCATCCTAGAATCCATAATTATCAAAAAGACTGTACCATCGTTAAATACTCAATCGTCCTCAGTTAAATTGTTTATAGCCTAGTTTGGGCAACTGGTTTTCCTCATTTTGTTTTTATTTATTTATGTTAGTCTTGCTCTTTCTTTCATATAGGTAGGTTGTTTTAAGATTTTAGTGAACTCCTTTTACTTATTGATTTGTCTTGGAATGAGGTGTTTTGTTTTAAATATTTTTACTACATAAAGAGCTGTTGCCATTGCATTAATTTGTTATTGATGTTCGCAAATTATATTTTATAGCCTTGAACATGCGACTTGTAATTCGTCGCGAAACGTCGGCATTGGAAATAAACTGTTACTATGAGATTCAGGGCCTCTGTAACACGGTTTTTTTGCAATAACTTTTTATCTATGCATTTCATAAATATAACGCTTATTCAGAATACACATTATATCTACACATAAATTTTGACTGTATTCTGCATTACGTAGGTTGAATAAATTTGGTACTTATAATGTAAAAGTGACTTTTTTTGAAGACCGACCAACTTACTCAGAGTAAGGTTTCTAACGCACTCGTTACGTAACTTATGACAGCATTTCTTCCCTCTTTCTCGATGGATGATTGGCTGTACGTAACGAAGGCTAGACCTCTGGCAACAATGACATAAAAATTTAAATACAAGCAAAGCAGTACACCTTTATGAACTCTGAAACCTCTCCACTGATAATTGTCATAATGAACAAACCAACAAAATATGTTAATAAATACAAAAACACTTCGATTATTAGTCTAACTCCCAAAATAAGTTTCCTAAGAAATTACAGTCTATTTTATACGTCACAATCAGATTGACAATATGTAGGGAATAGTTGGTAATTTTCAAAAACATAGTAGACAAGCTTGATTTGATAACTGCTATATCCAATGTCAAGCAATTTTTATTTATTGGCTATCTACCTATTTACTGAAAAAAAATAGCCTGTACCGTATTTTGGCTTTAAACCTTTCACCAATAATTATCGTCAGAATGATGACTTCATGAGGCTCCACCCACTTTGGCTTCGTTATAATTCAGGATAACACTGAAGGCTATCATGGGCATTGTTGGATTAGAAAATTTAACTTCTGGCTATAAAAACTCATTTCTCGAGTAGTTGTAAGAAGTGCTAAATGATCCTCAAGGATCCCAGCAGTTGGCCTAAACGTTTAATTCATGTATATTACTGCTATTACTACTGTTGCGGCACTACTGCTACAGTAGTATTACTACGCTAGCACAGATACCCCACCCATATCTATGTATCGTTCCGCCATTCATAAAGTCTTTGTCATGTTTTTTCACTGGGCAATAAGCCATGGCCTCCTCAGAAATTAAGTTTAACATTAGATGATAGGTTATTTCATTAAGCTAACAAATTATGGCAACTGGGTCAGTTATTGCCGATGTTGAAGCTAAAGATCAAGTATGGTATCATTCCTTCATTGCATTATCATCTTTACTATTTGTTTTGCTACATGTTGTAATTATTTTAAAGGATAAATGAATTATGTTCACTTCACTTCTATAAATTCCCATTAGATGTACAAATAAAACTCCTAAAACTATTCATGATTTATTTACAAAATGCAGTCATCACCACTCTCGAGGAAAAGATCATCTTCCCCGTCCTCATCGTCACTGGCCAGGCTAATGACGACTGGTTCTACTGTCTCTCGGACATTGTCCGACTCCCAATACTCCTCCTCGAAATGACGGGATTGTCGAAGTGCTCCTGCCCACACTTCCGGGGTAACAGAAAGCCTGGCTTCCTCCAACCTGTCCTGTAGGTCGGATCGAGTAAATCGACGGAGGGAGGAACATACGTGTCTCTTCATGATCCCCCACACCTGTTCAATTGCATTGAGCTCGGGGTGAGCGGGGGGCAAACACACCACCTCATGGCCCCATTCACGGATGGTGTTATCAATTCCATACCTTCGCTCCAGCCGATTCTTTTGGCAAATAAGCAGCAGCTCCGAGCGTGTGGCAGAAGGTCAGAACGATATCCTGCGCTGTTCTAGCCACCTGATGAGAGAACATAATAGAACATTAATACCTTAAAGATAGATCATAAATTGTTACATTTAGTACAAGCAATAAAGTACAATTTAATAAAGTTCCCATTAAAATAGGTTAATTGACTCTTTGAACAAATTATATATATATATATATATATATATATATATATATATATATATATATATATATATATATATATATATATATATATATATATATATATATATATATATATATATATATATATATATATATATATATATATATTGGAAGTCATTATAATTACCTGATGAGATCTGCCTTTTGGATGCTGATGTGGGGCATTGACTCTCCTCGATCAGTGTGCTATGATATGGTGCATTATCAAGCACAAGTACAGATGGCTCGGGAAGGGATGGCAGAAGTTGCGTCGTTAGCCACTGTTTGAACAACTTTGCATTCATCTCGCCATGGTAGTCTCCCTGATTGGTCTTGGCCAGGTAGCACAGGTATGAACCATCTATAAAGCCCTCATTCGTGCCAGCTGCCACCACCACAAAACGCTCACCTTCTCCAGGAGGAACCTGACGACTGTAAGTGGGGCTGGTGACATCCTGCGTAGTGTCTGCCCATTCCCTGTTGTGGGCCATCCTTGTCTTAAACCAGGTTTCATCTGCGTAAACGACCACTGGCGTCGTAGATCACGGAGAGCAGTTATCCGGCGGCATACAATTTCCATAGATTCCTTCCTTACATACATCTTACGTTAGGAAGTTTATACTTGAATCCCATAGAATGCAAGAGTCGAAGTACTGAAGCCCATGATGTCATTTCCGGAATAATGCCAGCTGTTTTGAGGTCATTTGTCAAGGAACCAACAGTAAAATGCTCCTTCTCGGCAAACTTTCTAAGGATACAGCGGCGAATGGCACCAATCGTAAAGTTATCAAAGACAGGCGGTGCTTGTGATCCTGACGATGGTGAAGGAACGGAACTGGAGGCAGGGTTGACAGTGACCCTCACTGCACCTGCAGTCATGCCCAAAACATCCAACATGGTCGTACGGCCTAAAGAAGAAGAAAAAAAATTATATCGGATGATCCGTTGGTCTACTGGAGATTTTAGCACATATAAGCTTGTATTTACTTTGGATAAAAATCTTATTTTAACAAGAATAGTTATATAAAGACGGTTTACATACAATCTCTTTCTTTCTCTCTCTCTTGGTGGCATAGTGAATAGTTAATGGAAATGTTCAAAATCCTGAATGACATTACAAGTATTATAATCACGTTACGCTGAATACAAATCAGACCATAAACATTGGATTTAAACTAGAAACTGAATACTTACCTATTCAGGCTATAGTAAGTATGGCCACGGGCTTTCTCTTGACTGTATAAAGTTGCAAGTCGTAAGACAAATGCAGTTTTGCAACCACGGGGCACGGGGACAATTCCAAATCCTGTTAGCCATTCTTGACTGCTTTGGGTTTCAGAACCGATGGAACAAGGTGAATGAGTTTCTGTCTGGTGGATGGGCGGGGCAACATTTCGTCAAACGATGTTTACCTTGCTTACGTAATAAATGTTTTTCGACTCTTGGCTCGTAATCATTGGCCATGGCGTCGGCTAGATAATTTTTACTCTATAAAAATTTAAACTATCGGGCTTAGGTTATTGATAATGCTGACAAAATTTGTATGTGGTTGTAAAATATACATATGTCAACTTTCA
>NC_089741.1:72306023-72348523 GCF_040412425.1 Macrobrachium rosenbergii | reverse complement strand
AGTCTAGTTGATACTGCCACTCCCTTTTCTTCTCTTTTTCTTCATTCTGATGCTCCTTTTCCTTCTCCGGTGCCAAGGTTGGTTCATGCTGTCGCTGCCTTTACTTCTCTTGATGCTCCTTTTCTTCCCGCTTCTCTTTTTCTTCTTGTCTCAGCCTTACCAGCCATAATTCATGCTCCCTATCTCCTTCCATTGCTTTTTTAGTGGCAGTTACCTGCTCTTGAATCCATTGGGCCAGCTGGTCCCCTTTCATCCCCATACCTTTCCTTACTTCCATGAAGGTTTTGTACTCCTTGGTAGACATGTTGCTGATGCTTAGGGCGAGGTCTAACCGCCCCAAGAAGTGCTCAAAAGTTTAGAATGTCCACACAAGCAATTGCATGGAAAAGGAAATGGCACTTAGGCTGGTGCAACGTAGGCATGAGGTGTTGAAGTATCGTTAGGTAGCAAGTACTGTGACAGGTGTCCCTAATAAAAGGTGACATTGGTAACAGTTCTTAAAAGCGATAAATAGGGACACACATGGACACAGGTAACACGTGGTGCAAGTTGGTATAACATGGTTCGGATTCCACAATAAGCTGTAGGTCCCGTTCCTAAGTAACCATTTGGTTCTTAGCCACGTTAAATAAGTCTAATCCTACGGGCCAGCCCTAGGAGAGCTGTTAATCAGCTCAGTGGTCTGGTAAAACTAAGGTATACTTAACTTTTGTGGGAAAGAACACGCTAAGTGATTTGCATGGATGTGCAGATATGTTCCGAAGAACGGCTGGTAAATGCTTAAGTGGGCGCGTAGTGCTCAGCGGCACATGGGCAGGCTGTGTAGGGAAAGACAAGGTTTGCAGAGGCACAAAATGTGTGGATTGGTTCAAGAGGAACAATTGACTGTTACCAAGAACAGTAGGCTTCTTCACGAAGAATGGGTAGTCCCATGCACACGGACAGGGCCGACTATAGCAAAGACACTGCGGGAATGTGAGTCAGAGGTTGGGTTCATAAAGAACAAAGTAAATAATTAAATGAACATTCATTGCAACAATGGGCACGAGAATATGCTGTGTTTAATAACACACAAATAGACTGGACACGCACATGTAAGTCTTAGGTTTGAGAGGTACTTGGTGGTTAATGGGTTGTGAATTGCATGATTGCAATATATATAGGACGTAAATGACCAGTAAATGGTTGACTGGTACTTTAAATTGGTTTGCTTACTTGAGGCAATAATTAGATTTGCTTGCCCAAGGCTGTGAGGTGTTATGAAGTAATTATATTTGTACAGGTGGGCTTGCACTGATGCAAATGACATAGCAAAATTAGTAAAACATGCTTCCCAACAATTTTGATTTAAGGAGACGTGGCATATTATTCAGTAAAGAAGGGAAATTACATGAAGACAAAAGAGTTTCTCTCAAACAGAATTAGCTAAAGTGTAGTGTGGGACTTCATTAAGAGACTCTTCTTGGTCTTGAGTAGGATTTAATAATTAAAGAATTGCTATCTTCACAGTAAAGAGAATGCTACGTTCTCAAAGTTAATGAAAATAGGTGAAGGCTAATAAAAGATACTGGTATTTTTCTTGGAGGTGAATAGTTAACATGCGTTTTAAACGAAGATTTCCCTTGCAGTGACAATGATTTAAAAGGCTATTAAAATACAAGTGATTAGAAGAAACCCTCGATTTAATTAAATACAATTCTTGTGCTAAAGTGACAGTTGACAGGAAGACCACAAAATGACGGGCTAACTTGTCAGTTTGTACTGCCAAGGTTGCAAGGTAAGATCAGCTGATGGCTGGCAGACGGAAGTCCCATCGGTACAACTCTGCACTTGTAAGTAAAGGCACACTTACGAACTTACAACCTCCTCTCTATTTTTGAGAGGCAGAATGAAATAAATGAATATTTTCTCAGAGAATGACGCACCAAAAGAGTTAGAAGTTAATTACACGTTGTAAAAGCCATACAATAATTCTAAGAGACTAGGAACTTTTGGAAACATGGTATTTGAAAACTGTGGTAAAATGGCATGGTGGAGGTTGGAAGATATGTGTCGGACCAAGACTGTGCTCGGAGTTGCCAACACGTTGGTTGCCAGCTCGGTAAATTGCAGTTTCCTAACACCTTTCGACTCTAACAATCCCTATAGCTTAAACGTGCTCTGAGGTTCCCACAAAGACCTTTCTAGTCTACCTAAACATGCAAATTTTGCCAAACATATGAGGCAAAGGGCCATAAACAGGAAACAGCTAACATGCAACCCTAACTGGACACAGACAACTTTTGATGGAATGTTTCGTCCTAACGATTGTGACAAAATCGTCACACAGACATTGCCCATGGAAATTCATATACTGCTGGTGGGAATTGTTTCCTAATGGGAATTTTATGAGTTCCTAGTTCTAGAATTATACACGTAAACTCACTATTTGTGAAAGAAATAAATTCCATGGCTAATTCATTTCCTCATCCAAGTTGCCATAAGAATATTTAATTTTAAAAGTTTGTTTCAAAAATCACCAATACAATATGATGATCTTGGCAAGGTTACCAGTGTATGTCTGTGAGCCCATGAGTGTTAATTTATGGGAAATTTAGATAGCCTTGCTAATGGGGCAGTACAATCATAAACGAGACAAGGGGAGAGGGGAGTATAGGTAGCCAGAGTGACAGCCCGAGTAAGTAATACTTAGTTTATTTACAATTTACAGAGTAAAACTAACAACAAAGGAATACACTGCAGAACTCAATTAAATATAAATAATTGCAAAGATAAACTCGGAATAAATTCAATTATGGGACACTCTGATATGGGGGAATCTAGCCCCCAAGGTAAAAACAATAAATGGAGAATGGCAACAGAAATCGTTGGCGTTGACTTCATGAACATTTGGGTCGTGACGAACTTGCATTAACCAAATAACACTGGACATAGACTCCTGAAAAGCAGAAAGATGTCTGATGAGCATAAATTTACCCCAACATGTCTATGGCATGGACATAGATAAAGAGCAAGATTGGAGGAAGTACTTGATTTACTTCTATTACTGCCTATGGGAAATAATTACTTCATTAATTAACTGAACTCAAGTAAACACCTGGCAAAGATTTTACATGGCACTTGTAGACTAGCAGTGGAAGGAATAATTAAAGGTGAAAAGCAGGTCAAGAGAAATAGATAAAGAATAAGGGTGGATTCCTCTCAATTCCCTGACATACCTGAGGAAAAATTTGTATGCTCTCGCAAAAGCATGAGTGTGGGCTCTTCCCTCCTGTATCAGAACTGAGCAGACAAAATCAGTGGGTGCTTGTTGCCACCATCACAGGTGAGACAGGGTCTGCCTGGGATAGGCCCTTGGAATAGCTCCGGAGAGATAGGTCTTGTCTCAACTGGTTCTATTCTGGTACTGAATGACCTCTGCTAGGTTGTAGAATCTTCTCCCACAAATGGGTTGCCCTCATCATACGATTCTGGAAAACAAAAGCCATCCGCCAGAACAAGGGGACAAAAAAAAAAAAAAAAAAAAAACAGGAATGGCGAAGGGTGCAGTTCAGATGGCACATGCAAGTGTTTGCTCTAGGAGATATCACAAAAGGGCAGAATTTGGGCCTGGACTCTCGGTCCTCAAACTACCACCAAACTCTACAAATTGATTTGGTTTTGTACTTTCTATGTTTCAGTTTCTTATCAGGCTTAATGATGCTTTTTCTAGTGAATTATTGAAATAAACTTTCTTTTATCCTCCTGCGTAGTTGATTGAATTATTGTTTTTACTAACATGTACAAAACTTCTTTCACGTCTTTTATGATGTTCTGTTCTTTTTTCCTGTCTTCTTCGAGTTTGACAAAAATAAAAGTTATCACAAGACTTACATGTAATCTCGTATACACATCCTTTAGCGTTGTCATGAGCTCTGTATAAGATATAAATATATATATATATATATATATATATATATATATATATATATATATATATATATATATATATATATATATATATATATATATATATATATATATATATATATATATATATATAGATATATATATATATATATATATATATATATATATATATATATATATATATATATATATATATATATATATATATATATATATATATATATATATATATGTGTGTGTGTGTGTGTGTGTGTGTGTGTGTGTGTGTACGTGTGTGTGTGTGTACAGAAAGATAGATAGACATGTGTATGTGTGTGTTTTTGTGTAAGCACGTAGGAGACTCAAGCTACTACATTCAATTATTAAAGTGGAGGTAAGCCTAAAGGTAGACCTAATTTAGTTTCGACTCGTCGCGCAGCGCGGTGACTTCATAATGATTAGAGAAACCTTTTTTTGTCTACTTCTACGAAAGGGAAGTCAGTTCTGACTACAGAAAGGAACTAAGAGATTCCTAATAGGGAAACGGACTGAATGTTTAGAAAATATTAAAGAATAAGTGAAAAATTAAATCAAATTAATTACGGAGCCTCAGGTTACCAGAGGGAAAGTTCGAGGAGTTAGAGTAGGAAGGATCTGTGGGAATATTACCAGTATGAATCAGTAATTTTAGATTGAAAACATTCCAAGCTGAATTTAGTGCACAAACACATGTTCGAACTATCTTACACTTACCATCAAATACACACACACACAATTATATGCATGCATATGATCAGATATACAAATGGGCACACATTCCTGGTCCCGTACTTGCACAGACAGACAAGAACATTACTTTATAATTTACAGCCCTTTTGGTGATGAGCCACGAAAGCATTTATTGAATAATTACTATTTCAGTATTGTTGCATCGTTATCATCACAGACAGATGGATTGTTGCTAATATTTTATCAGTTTGACTTTCTTTTTACCTTAAAAAACAGCAACATTCAGAAAAAATGAGAGAGAGAGAGAGAGAGAGAGAGAGAGAGAGAGAGAGAGAGAGAGAGAGAGAGAGAAAGAGAGGTGGGGCACTTTACTGTTGTACAAAAAGCTCTGAAGCAAATAAGGAAATTCAGCTTCAAATGAGGAATCATTTTCATACACACCACTCTCTCTCTCTCTCTCTCTCTCTCTCTCTCTCTCTCTCTCTCTCTCTCTCTCTCTCTCTCTCTCTCTCTCTCTCTCTCTCTCTCTGCAGGTTCCTAATCCTCATGTAATCTTCAGTCTTGGAGAGTGTATTGTGATTCCAGGTAAGGCTCTGACGCTTGCAGTCGTGCCGTATGCTTAAGATCTGAAGATATTTAGCTGTGTGAAATCTGTATATCATGATCAAAGAATAATAATTTTCTAATTAATACTCTTCATTAAAAGGTAAAGGACAGACCTGACAAAAAATAATGAGGCAGTTATCATTTCATGGTGACATTATTATTTTTCGTTCCGCGGATATATATATTTTTTATTTATCAACGTTGTATCATACAAACAATATGCTGTAGTACACATAGTTTAAAAATAACGATTTTTGTTTTGGAAGAATAAACAAATTCATTTTCTGAATTTGCAAAGATTTATGAGTGGCTGAGGAAGATTTAGGGTTTATCCCGTTATAGTTTACAGCAGTACTATTTTCATCAATAATAATATAATTTATCGCCAGAAGTAGCACCTTCACGAAAGCTAAGTGTCAGTTCATTGATCAAATAATTTTGTTCTGCATTATTTTACCTATTGCTGTACCCCAGTCTTTCATTTTTAAATGAAAATTATATATATATATATATATATATATATATATATATATATATATATATATATATATATATATATATATATATATATATATATATATATATATATATATATATATATATATATATATATATATATATATATATATATATATATATATATATATATATATATATATATATTGTATCTGTCACATTAACTCGTGGTCAAAACATTTTTTATCCAATATTTTCATTAGGGAAAATTAAGGTTTGTTAACATATATAAAAGGTATTCATTTGGGTTCATTTTTCAAGATATAATAATGGGAACATGAGGTCTTTTTGATTTCTTTTGCTGGTGTTGGTTATGGTAGGGTACTAGCTATTTTAACTGTCGAACAAGTATATGAAAGCCATAAACAATTAACGAAGTAGAGTATGTGTTGTTTTGTCATTCCCATTCTCTTTGTTTACCTGTGCTATCCCATATACGAAGTCATCTGAACACAAAATAAAGAATATGGATGCAATGACGACGTGAAGGCGAATTCTGTATTATTATTTACTTCATTCCGATTCCAGATAATTTACATTGTTCAAATTCAAGTCAAAGATCTTTTCTCAGTTTGTTTACTTAAATTAACCTGAATGATTACATACATACATACATACACACACACACACACACACATATATATATATATATATATATATATATATATATATATATATATATATATATATATATATATATATATATATATGGAACATCCTTTATTTAGTTATAACTAAGGAGTAACCGTCTCCATCATCAGGTCTGACAACAAAAACACTGAAAGAAAAAATAAAAAATCACTAAATCACAAACGATCATTAGAATGTAGTAATGTTAGACAAAAGATTATATAAAAGCCGGTAATGTACAAGCATAGAGAAAAGAAACAAAGCACTACTAAAAGAAACAAATACCTGCTTCACGAAAGCACACACACACATATTAACAATCAAAAACACATCTCCGTGGACCTCTTGTTGTTACTGAGGGAAGGTTTCAGTTTTAAAGTGCACAGGCTTTCTACTATTGCCAGCTCCATCGGGGCCACTCGTCTAGAGAGAATGGAGAACGACTCTAAGCATAGGCGGGGATCTATTAGAACAAACAGGCTTTTAGTAAAACCACCATTCAGTGCCATGCGGAATTATGCAGGAAATAGTGATCGCCGCCTACGGTGAAATTGTCAAAGACGGGTGGGGTGGTTGTTGTTGAGGGTGTCATAAGCTGAAACCTGGTCCTCTGCTTCACTTATCATCCGCACTGCCTTCAGTCGTCTCCATGGATTCAGCAACACGATCATAAGGCTTATTTGGGAAAGGGACAACATGAGTGTGTGATATCGCAAATAAAAACAAATAGTTGGTTTTATGTTATTGAAAGCACGATAATATAAAATTGAAGAGTTTTCTTGTTGTCTGGATAGATGGATTTGTCCACTGTTATATAATAATTATCATTGGCAGATGAGCACATTACTGAGAAGTACAAACGAGACGCCATGGGCCCATAAGCCAGTCTTGAAAGAAATATACAGCAGAGAAAGGCAAGAGTAAAATAGTACAGTTGGCTTTGTGAATTCCGGTACACAATACCACAGACTACCTGCGGTGATGTGTTTCAGAATTCTTGGAGACAACAGTACCCCAGTAAGATGGATGCACAGTTGACATGGATAAAAATTCAATCGTCCAAGAGGATGCACACGTTAAATAAATTATTAAATACATTAAAATAAAAATCATAAATTTATGGAGCTAAGATAAAATAAAAGAGGGTGTGCGTTGTCATTATGCTGCTATATGATACAACTTGCACCTTAATACAATGCAAATTGAGATATAAAAAGGTGCAGAAAATGTTCATTTATTTAGACTACTATTACAGGGGCGGTTTTAGACTTAGCCATACACTAATCCAGAACTTGAATAATTGCTGAAATCGAGATGTGTGTCATCGCACTTCCTGAACTGAATTTGCAGGAATTCATGAAATTAGCATCACCAAACACTTACCTATTCAAACTGACACTTGGTGGTTTTCTCCGTGCTATATAGGGTGAAAACTGCATTCCTACAGCCCCGTGGACAAATACATACCATGCTCGCCATAATTGCTCAGGTCAAATACACCCGCGGGCCGGGTATTGCCTATGACTGCTGCCATCGTCCCTCGTCGCCAAACGAAGAAACCGGAAAACACCGAAAAACCACAAAACTATTATGCTGCAAAAAATTCTTGTACATATCACCAATTGCCTTACTATACTTTCAGCTTATCTATGTTACTCTTAAAAGAAGATATGCAATACAACATACACATAATTTTTAAAAGTATAAATCAAGGCTCAAGTGCCCGTATTTTCCGTGAAGAGAGAGAGAGAGAGAGAGAGAGAGAGAGAGAGAGAGAGAGAGAGGTGGGTGGGTGGAGCCTGTAGTAGCGTCATTGTTACGTCAAAAGGAATTTCGTCCGAATTGCTATCATTGAAGTTGGAATTTCTCTTCATTTTGAAGAACAAACTGACTTAACTGTTTACTTGAGGTACTGCACTATGCTAACAAAAATTACGGCAGGTTGTGAATAAGGCTCTGCCAAAATCTCATACTGATCCGACTGTTCTTTAACAAATTATCCGTGAAAAAAAAAGACGACTTAAGGCGAGTGAAATGCAAGTTTTAGTAGGTGGCCAAAGTGAGTGTATATCTTTATTGCAGTAGGTATACACTGAAGCTATATGTTACTCTTGTTGCAATCTATAAGCATTTACCTATGAAAACTGAAATCTTCATACATTTCCTCCTAGATTGGTGTGTCTTTGCGTATTAACAGCAAAATAATATCTGTTATTGTACATACCCTTACGGACCTGCTAACTCAATAGGCGGCCTTAAACCCCTTACCATTTCATTATCTTTAATGATGTTAGAAAACTTGAATCCCCTCTGGAAGGAGTTTGCATAGTAAGAGACTGCCCTATCCATCTATTTGCATATGTAGCAATCCTGCAAGACCTTTAATTAAATTCTGAGAGAAGGGTCTAATTAACGAACGGTAACATTAATCTCTTTTGGTGAGCATGATTCCAGGTAACTAATTTAATATTTTTTGGGGGGTGACCCTTCTAGCCGGTATGGGTTTATCAGTGTTTTACTTTGATTTGGATTTAATAATTTCTTCTCTTTGTGTTATAGTAGCATTATTTTTATACATTTTATAATTTCACAAGGAGAATAGAAAATATTAGAAATTCTTATACAAACTGAAAGAAATGCAGTGCAATTTCTTAGACAAAAGAATTAGTGTTTTAAATTCTGTCTTTCCCGAAGCTTACGTGATTATTTGCATATCAGTTACTCTAATTCATTTTTCTTTTTTACTTGCTTAACTTCTTATTCTACTTTCTGTCAGAAAATTAATAGGTTTTGTACTTCTCAAGCACTATGGTGATGATTATGAAACTAATATCAACATGTGCTGACTTGCTTACTTTTTTAGACATTTACTTTATTTCAATAGTTACTCATTTCTTGTTTAATCAATATTTTCATTTCCCAAGCAGGAGACTTGACGTGAACCTTTGGCTGGAACACTCTTCTAAGAAGGTACTTTTATCGATAAAAAAAAAAAAATGTATAGGCGTCCGTGTCCACCGTTTCAGCATATGAAATCTAAAGGTTCGATGATACCCATTCAGGTAGAGGAGAATTTTTGTTTATGAACGAGGAAAAAATATTTTATTCCTCATTAGTGGAAACTAACAAACAACAAGCAACAAGCTTTATTTTCCTTATTTAGGAAATGAACGCATTCCAGAAAACATTCCAGTGACTCGTGCATCGAATAAAAATATTGCAATGTCAATACCGGATAGCAACAGAGTCCCTGAACTTTAGCTAACAGGTATCGTTGCAGCATTTCTCTTATGCCATTGGCTGGTCTGAATTATGTGCGGTACACGAATACTCTCATATCCACGTAATGCTTTAGTAACACTCACTTGAGAGTAATGAGTAATTTCAGAGTGATAACCATTTCCTGACGACGAATGATAAACTTTGTTAGAACTCGAACGTTAATCGAGTTAGGATATGTCTATTTCGCTCAGTTAATCCGTATTAGAATTTGGCAGTTTTAATTTGAATGTGTAAAGTAGAAAAAATCCGCAACCTTAATGCTTACATTGTGGAGGTTACGGAGTTGAATTCGTTGCTACTCGTTCTCCTCGACGAGGACATAATAGCGAGTATATACCAGTCAAAGCCAACTTACACCTCAGGGCGTTACCTCGAATATTAAAAGAAGTCAGAACAGACGTCATAGTCAGGCTGTCGACGTAATGAAAGCGGTGAAATTAAGTAACTAGATTTAATATCCAGCATAGGTTTATCATTCTTTTACCTTCTGCCATCCAATTCTGTTTATCCTTTCCTGTTGACACGCAAACATACAGTCCCGCCACCGGACATCAGAATCACTTTATATTTTTTTCATATGGATCTAAGGCTTTATGGTGATAAGCGTATCCAGAAAGTGTGAAAAATTCAAGAAGCTACGAGCGCCTTGTGGCTATTACAATTACATGCGAAGACCTGAATAAAAAAAACACTCCTCCCAAATACGTCGTACAGGAAAACTTCCTTCGCTAACGGGAACATTTCGATTTCTTCGAATCGAAAAATCTCACGCAAAGCTTGTTCATTCTCTATTATGCAGTGAGAGAAAGAAAAAGTTGGGGGACGGAGAGAGAGAGAGAGAGAGAGAGAGAGAGAGAGAGAGAGAGAGAGAGAGAGAGCAGCTGATTTTATCTATTTAGTTTCCTATCTTAGAATGGAGACCCTTCACCAGGGACTTTCTCGAAGTCATGACCTTGTCGTTCTCCAGGGATGTATAATCCCTGAGGCGGTAATGGACTTTCTAATATAATTCTAAGGTTCTCCCAAAGGGTTCCCGCAGAGGATTTTGCTTTTACTGCTGAATCCAAAAAGATAACGCGCAAAGAACAAGCAGAAAAGTTTTTGATGTTTTTGAAAATGTAAGTAATCGGTATCGTTCAGAGACTGCGCGCTCGTGTATGCGCAGGCAAGCTCTTATCTTATGGCTTTTGAGAATTGTGCGAAGCAGAAATTCTTTTTATTTCGTGAGCAGTGTTGAAAATGGCGGTGAAAAGTTGACAGTTTTGGAAGTCTTCTGATTTTTTTTTTTTTCTGGGTGCTTAAACGTGTGTGCGTCTGCAGGATGTGATGGATTACAGACTAATAACAATTGTCTGATTTGATGGGCGTAGGCACATGGACGGTCTTGAACGCGCAAATTCAATTATTTTTATTACACAGACTTATACTCACTTTTGATGAACTAAGTTCCAAATGAAACTACCAATGGATTAAAAAGTATGACTATTGTATTCACTGTGAAAGTTCAGATACTTAAAACTAGATATTACAAGTCATTGTTATCAAAATTACATCTCAAGTCTGCTGTCCACAGACTGTTTTATTCCCACATAATATTTGTGTAAATCCCCTATTGTCTATACTTAATATAAAGTATATGTACTATTTTTGAAGCCGACCCTTTCAGCTAGCTATATGGCGTCATGCAAGTCCCAAATTCCACAGGCAATTTTTGTAAATAAGCCGTACTTGGATTACCTGGTTTGAATTTTAATTTTGTTCACCGCTGAGCTTTAGAATTAGCCTCTTTCGTGCGTTTGAACCCGTCTTTTTCCTGTTAAATTCCTTTTGTAGGTTTTCCTTCTACTTTAAAGTGTTAAGTATTAATTTAACGATTTATTTGCTTATGCTGTTTTGTAAGGAAATAAATAGCTTGGAAAATTTATCCGCTGACATGGAAACTTTCCGTGAATATGTTTTTTTTTTCTAGGTTCTGTATAAAAATATAAAAATATTGCTACTTTCTCATCATTAATTGATATCGAAACCAGACAGAATGATAGAATCTCTGGTGCTTCAGCTACATGCTACCCTCTCTTCAGACCAAATGTTTCAAGATCATTACCAAAACACATAGTTCAAACTGGCTCATTTAGCAAGATGTAATTTTCTGTGAAAAATAAAATACCTCTTAAACATGCCACATTACCAGCTACTAGACCTATTCTTTGATAAAATTTGTCTGAATTATAATCTCTACTATATTTTCAGCATGCAACGAGAAAAAAATAAACAATTGACTCCTGAACAAAGTTGTATGTTGGGCAATTCAAAAATACTAACGACTTCAATAATTTATCAAAATTTGTCATCTCCGCGACAATGGATAGTTCTTGAATTATTAATGATCAAAGGGAGCAATTTATGAGAAAGCACAAGGTAGGACCTTGGCAATGGTTAATGATGGAAAAATTCTTAAAGTCAAAAGCGACTTTGATGTTTCGTGAACCAATGCCATCAATATTCACTTGGGCAAGATTTCTAGAAAGACGTTTCTTGAATGTCTTCGTTTTATGATTATTAAGATGATCTCTCTCTCTCTCTCTCTCTCTCTCTCTCTCTCTCTCTCTCTCTCTCTCTCTCTCTCTCTCTCTCTCTCTCTATTGTTGAGGTCAGGGTAAATCTAAATCATGGTGGTTATATTTTAAAAATGTACTTTTTATCTGTTGTCTTAGCACATGACCCTAGCTTTCAGATTTAACCTCACTATTTTTGTGTTAACTAAATTTGCATATTTTAATTATTTTTATATGCTTTGCAATACGTTCCTTCAAGGTTTATGTCTTCTCTTAGCTTTACATATGTATACTGTATTCTGTAGATTTGCTTGAAATGGGTAATATTTTGGCATATCTAAATAATAATAATAATAATAATAATAATAATAATAATAATAATAATAATAATAATAATAATAATAATAATAATGTTCAATTTATATTACAAGTCACCAGAGTCTGTAACTCGCTTGATATTCAAGACTTTAGTCTTCGATAAATATGATAATGATTATAATCCTTTTTCATGTGGCCATAGCAAAATCATCGTCTATAATTTTATGCTAAGCCTACAACCTGATGCTAACTCTGAGTTTACTGTATTTATAACTTCTAGCTCTCTTAGTTGCCTATTCCAATCTATCTTGTTTCTTCATTTATTGTGATTGTGAAATATGTGTGAGGATTCTCCTTCTTTCAGCTTTACACCAGTGTATACGTTGAATTCATCAACACATGTTCAAAACACACACACACACACACACACACACACACACACACACACACACACACACACACACACACACACACACACATATATATATATATATATATATATATATATATATATATATATATATATATATATATATATATATATATATATATATGTGTGTGTGTGTGTGTGTGTGTGTGTGTGTGTGTGTGTGTGTATATATATATATATATATATATATATATATATATATATAGAATGATTTCCTCGTCTTTGTTTCTGCGTGTGTGTGTGTGCCCCCATTCCTCCCACTTCCCTATCCCCCCAAAAAACTGGTTTAAGCAGGGTGGTCCCTATCACCTCCCCTCTCCCAGGAACCTCGCCTCCCGCTTCCCTCTTCCATCCTCCCTCCCCAAAAAACTGGTTTAAGCAGTGTGGTCCCTAAACATCCCTCCTCTCCCCGGGACCTCAACTCCCTCATGGAAAAACGATAATCCCCCCTCCCCCTTCCCCCTCCTCCCCTCCCCTCCTCCTTTCCCATTCTTCTTCCCTCCTACCCAACCCCTCCGAATTCCCTCTTCCCTTTTCTATGTTTTATGATGTTTGTATGCGACCGGAAGGTATGGGAATGGTATGGATATAGGTATGGGCATGGTAAGGATATGGGTATGGGTATCGGTATGGGGATGGGTATAGGGATTCTAGGACAAGTGCCCGACTGACAAGTGCCCGACGGCCACATGCCCGACGGACATCTTCCCGACGGACATCTTCCCGACGGACATCTGCCCGTATGAACAGTGCCCGATGGACAAATGACCGATTAGGACAATTGCCCAATTAGGACATTTGCCCTATTATTTGTTTTGCTGCCATAAGGATTTTGTATGCACTTTCTTTATTTATTTATTTTTTCCTTATGGTAAACATTAACAAGGTATAATAAAAGGCAAACATAAAAAGAACATGATTTATTTTTTTTATTTATGGATACACAAGTATGTTATTGAAAAAAAAGACAATAGATAAAAAAAAAAAAAATAAACCTAAAATTTTAAATTGTGAGCTAAAATAAAAGAACATGATTTATTTTTTTTATTTATGGATACGGAAGTATGTTATTGATAAAATAAGACAATAGATATAAAAAAAAATAAACTAAAATTTTAAATTGTGAGCTATCCCTCTCAAAAAATCTAATACTTCTCGATTTTCATATTCTTGCACAATATTTGCTATTCTTTTGGTTGTATCTTGATATTTTTTCCTCTTTGAGGGAGGCTCTTGTCCTGCCAGCATTTGGTAGATGACTGTATCGTTAAGAGCTTGTTCAGTCTTCAGTACCTGAAGAAAACGCCAGATATTGGGATGACTCGAGGTTATATTCGCCTGTAAATGGTTATGCCATCCTTCCAAGGAATTGTTCGTTCGTGGCAAATCATCGCATACGCGATCATGCATATCCCACATACAAATAGGAAAGAGTGGGTTTCCTCTGTTACGTCGTCGTATCCTACCAATAAAAGTATCTTCAAAGTAGTTGCTCCATCTGCTTCTTCGCACATACTTTCTTGTAAGCGTTCAAATGCTTGTACAACATTGTCTGCTGGCACAAAAGCCAGGGTTGGTATCATTCGAATGTTTATGGCAAACTCAGCATCGCTCCGATATCGTGATTGCAACCCCTCTGTTTGTACCTTCCGATAAATAGCTTGCGAGAGGTGAAAAAACATCCCTTAATATTTGCATTTGGAAAAACTTTTGTTATTGCATTCATTGCAGCTTTTTCATAATCAATCAAAATTGCAGATGGATTAAGTCTAGCATTAATAGCCCGAAGTTGGCTGAAAAGTTCTTCATAGGTGGATTGTCGTTTATTTAGCAATAATGCAAAAACACATGGTAGCGTTCTTTTAGAAATTAAACAATGAACTGAATATAGTTCGTAGAACAGTTCAGGTACTACTTTGAAGGTACCATCACAAAACCACTCACTCGAAGATTGCAAGAGTTGCATATTTTTCTCGGTTGAAAACAAAAGTATATGGTTCTCACCAGGTCCACTGTCGTAAAGTAAGAAACTGTCTTCTTTGCACGTTTTCTTTATATTCATCTGGAATGACCATCTCATACAAATTTCTCGGTATGGGATGTGGAGCATGTACAGCTTGTTTATATCTTCTGATAGAACGTCTAATTGTGCTCATAGACGGTCCAAAAGGTCACTGCTTTTTCCCTATCCAGGGCCTCCCCCCTGGTGTCGGAATAGTCCTTAGACGGAGCGTCATTCAGGTAGTCTTGTGACCTTTTCCTGGACCTGGAAGTAGGTCTGTTTGCAACGCAATTCAGCCACAAACTATCAAGCTGTCCCGTCTGGTATAAACTCAGCCTGCGTCAGCCCCCTCAAACTCTGATGTCCTGGCTTTGTGGTCTTTGTGAATCTTACAGTTTAGGAGGAAACTGATATTGGTCCTGTTATTACTGTTTTCCTGAAATCAGTTAAGGGATCCTACTCTACTGCAGTATGGTTCTGCAGTTAAGTAACTAGCACTCTTCACATAGTTTTCGAAGCTATAGTAATGATGCGGCCGCATTGGCCTCGAGGAAAGTGTTTTGTTGGAACCAGACTCACAGGCTCTTAACTTTCATCCCTAAGGTCTGTGTTCGTCTAAGAACAGTACTCCGTCCACATTCGGTTTCCTGGTCTTTGAGTAATGTATCGGAGTTAGCTTCGGTAACCAACAATCATCTTGTTCTTACCTTTTCCTTGTTGGGAAGCCCTAAAAATTTTTAATCAGCTTAGCTTCTAGTGTTAGTTTTCCTGTACTGTCTGCCTGTCTGGTGGAACCAATCATTTTGGTTTCCCCTCATCAGGGGGTAGTGTTGCGAATTCTCACCTAACTTTCTATCTACAGTTGAAGGTCCTCATTTTCGGTGGTCACCTTGGAAAATACTCCCTTTTACAAGGTCTGTTTCTGTGCCCAGTTTTCTCCTTACAGGCTTTTTAGACAGGACCTCGCAATTTTGTCAGATCCTCTCCTTTAAAAAAAAAAAAAGGGGGTTACTGTCATTGGGTCTGCTATTAGGCAGGAAGTATTTTCTTAATACAAGCCTATTCAGGTTCTATTCTAAGCTCATGATCTTAGACGGTGACCACTTACATTATTTTCATTACATGAATTTAGAGGACCTTACTAATGTTCAGGGTAGAATTCTCCTAGTTTTCAACGTCTCTATTTAAGTCTTTAATAGCATAAGAATGATGTTTATTTCTCTGTTATTATTTCACCGGCTGACATGGGACCCCAATCCAGAAAAAGGATTTTGACAAAGGAAAAATCTATTTCTGGAGAGGAAATAAAACCCGGTGACCCACCCTGTTTTTCATTCTCTCCCTCCCATGGTAAACTTCATTCTAGTGGGGTGGGTGCTAACATGGAATGCGGCTAGTGTTGCCTTGTATACAGTCCATGAGTAGTGCATGGGCTTGTATCGACACCTCTCGTTGGGACTTTTGACATTGGGAATCTCTATAGGATAAGGTTCCCGTGTTTTGTAGTTCACCCTTTTCCATACACGACTCCATCTAGTGGAGCTCGCTCTGGGGGTAGTAACTCCAGCATTTCATTTAGCTTTCTCTGGTATCTAGCAACGGAATTACCTAGAAATAAGTGCTGAATGGACTTTTGTTCACTAGAGACTCCTTCCGAGACATTCTGTAACGTTTGACATAAAATCTGCTGTGATGATTGTTGGGTTTTAATAGCTTGTTCCTTCATTTCTTCACGTAAAGATAGAAGATCTTGACGAATAATATCTGGAGCGTGAGTGTGTTCATGTGTTTTGCTTATTATTTGATCACCACACAGTAATTTTGGCCTTGCAGTTGTTGTGTCGGCGGCGTTCACATTCGTAAAACGTATTTCCAGATGGCAATTCCTTGTTCTTAACATAAACGTAACTATTATAGCAAAGCTTCAATCTACCACGTTGAGTTTTAACGAAATCCATGAGTGCTTACAAGAGTAAAAAAACCTTCTGACACTTCGTGACTGAAGAAAAATTTTTCCCAACTAAAACATGTGCACTTTACTAACGAGCTTCTTCATAGTCCGGTAGTTTTTCTCTCTCAACTAAAAGAGCGGTTGTATATATGTAAATATTCGGGCAGTTTTCCTAATCGGGCAATTGTACTTTACTAACGGGCTTCTTCATCGTCCGGTAGTTTCTCTCTCTCAACTAAAAAAGCGGTTGTATATATGTAAATATTCGGGCATTTTTCCTAATCGGGCAATTGTCCAAATCGGGCAGTTTTCCTAATCGGCCAATTGTCCTAATCGGGCATTTGTCCATCGGGCACTGTTAAGTCGGGCAGATGTCCGTCGGGAAGATGTCCATCGGGCATGTGGCCGTCGGGCACTTGTCGGTCGGGCACTTGTCCTAATACTGGGTATAGATATGGGTATGGGTATGGTACAGACATGGGTATGGGTATCGGTATGGGCATCAGTTTTATGATGTTTTATGATGAAATAAAATGTGTTCAGATTGAGTACTATTAATAAAATGTTTATAGATATGCAAGGACATCATTTTTTTTTTTATAAAAGTAATGTACGGGTTTTTCAAATCAAAATATAACTTGCTTGACGCTTAGAATTCATGAAGTGTTTAATTAACCTCATGCGGTAACTATGAACCACCTGCATTCCGTTTAGGATCCTGGAGTCTAAGAATTTAAGAAGAACACTGCTTCAAAGGATCTTGGAGTTGTGAAGATGCCTTTCAAGAATAATATTTTGATAACTGCGTAGAAATTGTCAACGTTGATATGGGTATGGATATGGATATGGATATGGATATGGATATGGAATGGATATGGGTATGGGTATAAGTATCGGTACGTAAGGATATGGGTATGGGTATTGGTATGGGTATGGGTATAGATATGTTACAGGTATGGGTATGGGTATGGGTATGGTACATATATGGGTATGGGTATGGGTAGGGTACAGGTATGGGTATGGGCATGATACAGATATGGGTATGGGTATGGGTATGGTACAGATATGGGTATGGCTATGATACAGATATGAGTATGGGTGTGGGTATGGTATGGATATAGGTATGGATATGGGTATGGGTATAGGTATGTTATGGGTACGTTACGGATATGACACAGCTTTGGGTATGATGCAGCTATGGGTATGGTATGGTATGGTTTTGGTATAAATATGGGAACTAGGAAATGCGTGCAATAGTGAGCATCTGCTAGTGTATGTATATATATATATATATATATATATATATATATATATATATATATATATATATATATATATATATATATATATATATATATATATATATATATACATACATACACTAGCAGATGCTCACTATATATATATATATATATATATATATATATATATATATATATATATATATATATATATATATATATATATATATATATATATATATATATACATATATACAGGGTGTCCATAAAGTCTCTTTACAATTTGAAAAATATATTACAAAAGCCACTGAAGAGATAACTTAATCGGATTTGTTCTATGTACTCAGCAGGTATCAAAGTTTTCAATCACACTGTATTTGCGTATTTAAGGTACCATGTTGATGAAAAAGGTGCTGTTAAATTGAACACCTAAAAAATGGTAACTTCTCAAGAAAAGGCCAAATGTGTGTTATGGTTTATTGAAGCAAAATCGGATACGCAGACTCAGCGAAACTACAGAACTAAGTATGGCAGAGATTCACCATCACGTCCGTCAATTCGTGCATTCCACAAGAAATTTATGGGGACAGTGACAGTGCTGGGCAAAGGGAGGAGTGGACTACCCAGAATATATGAGGAAAACATCGATCGTTTAAGACAAGCCTTTGATTGTTCTCCTACAAAGTCGAGCCCTACTGCTGCCAGACACTTACAGATACCACGTTCATTAGTGCACAAAGTCCTACAAAAGAACTTGTGATTGTACACTTATAAAGTGCAACTCATACAGGCACTCGAGCCAAATGATAAACCAGGACGGAAAGAGTTTGCAGGTATCATGCTGGAACGAATTTCTGAGGATGAAACGTTCCTCAACCGAGTTTATTTTAGTGATGAGGCACCCTTTCATGTTTCAGGAAAACTGAACACACATAATGTGAGAATCTGGGAACTAGAACATCCCCATGTCAAATATATCGTATATCGAACAAAGATACAGGACTTCACTGACTTCAAGCAAAAGATCTCTGATGCCATTGCCTCCACTGATGAGCCATGCTACGTAGCAAGAAATCGAGTACCGCCTTGATGTGCTTCGTCCAAATACTGGTGCCCTTATGTATTAAATAAGGCAAAAAGAAAAACAAAAATCAATTTCTACTAATTATTTTGTAACGATTTTGACGTATTTGTCTGTTCTTTTCCACTTGTAATATATCTTGTTCATTGCAAAGAGACTTTATTGACACGCTGTATGTATGTATGTATATATATATATATATATATATATATATATATATATATATATATATATATATATATATATATATATATATATATATATATATATATATATATATATATATATATATATATATATATATATATATATATATATATGTATATATATATATATATATATATATATATATATATATATATATATATATATATATATATATATATATATATATATATATATATATATATATATATATATATATATATATATATGTATATATATATATATATATATATATATATATATATATATATATATATATATATATATATATATATATATATATATATATATATATATATATATATATATATATATATATATATATATATATATATATATATATATATATATATATATATATATATATATATATATATATATATATATATATATATATATATATATATATATATATATATATATATATATATATATATATATATATATATATATATATATATATATATATATATATATATATATATATATATATATATTATATATATATATATATATATATATATATATATATATTATATATATATATATATATATATATATATATATATATATATATATATATATATATATATATATAAAATATATAACATTTATGTTGTGTTTGTGGTAGAATCCTCTCCTTTCGTGATTTACCGTCATTTCAAATATGAAAAGTTTTTAGGTCCGGCATCTTGATACTGGCAAAGGAATTTTTAGGAAATAATAGACAAAACAGCTCAGGAATGTTCAGGAGAAGATGCTGGAGAACACTTTTCAGAAATACTCCGAGGAAATTTCTCGATTAAACTGTCCAGACACGTTCTTGAAGAAAACCGGGAAAAAACTATGCAGAAATGCAACCTTTCTGCTGTGAGTAAATAGCCTGAAATTGCATTGCTTTTATAGGTTATTAGTGTAACATATTTTGCTTTTGGTCTAGTGCCATTTCTAGATATAAGTATTATTTTCTTTATTGTCTTCTTTTGTGTTAAGATTTTATTTGCACTAGTTTAGGATATTTTTTTGTCAGCATTATGTTTCGTTAAGATTTAAGATTCTTAGATGCGAGGTGGCTCTGGAGTGTGATGTCTTTAATATAGGTAATTGATGTAAAAATGCCTTTAAAAAAATGTTAGAAAATAATAACATATACAAGATTACCGTTCATGAGTATCTTATTAATAATTGAGACCATATAACAAGTTTTTCGCCTCTCTCTCTTCCCTTTGGTCTTTATATTAACGCTAAACTACCTCTTTTCAATATTCATTGCGATTATTAAAATGTCATCATATCGATATAGTGTTGGCTACTTTTCCTGTAATGAAAAGAAGATTGAGCCAGAAGCCAAAATTTTAAGACATCTCGCTCTCTTTGCTTAACTGTTCACATCTCGAGGGCCATGTCGTGATCATGACAGAATCTCATAACCGGGCTCAAGTCTTTCTTGGGCCAATAGAAAATGTAGAAGGGAAGGCGACATTTCCCCAAAAACTATAAAAAATGGTCTGAGTTATTGTAGGGGCGTTCATATCAGTAAATCCTTAAGAATTATATATGTTTTTTTCTAAAGAAAGTACACACATGCACACCATTATATATATATATATATATATATATATATATATATATATATATATATATATATATATATATATATATATATATGTAAAGGCCATTTCTGTGCCTATACTTGATTTAAGTCTCTGTTTTATGAACAGAGGTTTGATCTCCTTATTCCGAGACATTGTGTGATAGCAGTAACGTGAGCCGGCATCGTAAGTTATATCTTTCCCTAACTAAAATCTAAGGACTACTGGAATGAGATACTAAGTACAAAACTAAAACCCTTTATTGACAAAAATCAACGAAAAATAACTTCTTAAAAAATACGAAGAATGAAATCCAATGTTTCACATAACTATCAGAAAATCTTCTAAGGAAATAATGCTCCAAAATCATAAACCCCCAATTACAGAAAATAACTCATCTGTCAAAACATGAACACGTCAATCAATTAAAACAGGTCATCTCAAATGTCATACCACTCTCATCCTCGTAGGAGGGAGAGAGGAAAAAGGAATAGGAATGGAGTGGAACAGAAATACCTGTGAAAGAAGAAACGTCACATTAAAAATCATAAAATGTAAAAAATTGCAGAAATACATCTTCCACTGTCACAGGAGATACCGTGTGTTCACAGTTCTGAAAAAACAAAGTCTAAAAACGTATATGAATTCTTACTCACTCCACAAGTCCTCTGGGACAATCTCCATGTGAAAAATCACACATCTTCAGACACACATGAATCGGATCCTACAAGTCCAATTCGAACAACGGTTCCTCCCATTATATTCATTATGTAACACACGAACGAACCTACTTTTGTATGACATCATTCGAGGTCAAAGTTCGGCAAGACACGCCTCTGTACTTCGAGGCGTCACCAAGTACACGTACACACCATACATTATTAAGAAGCATCCTTCAAAAACCGGATTTTGTAACTGGTTCAGCTTCTAGAACGTTCTTTGCTGAAAACGCATTTGCCAGCCCGTGTCCGGTCACCAAGGTGGTTTCTTCGACCCTTGTGGTATGCGAATGTTTTAGCAGTTTCCTATCTGCTGCGTGTAGTGAAAATGGACCCTGCGAATAGCTGACCAACTTTTCAAAGGTCACCTTCGCGAGCCTTTATATATATATATATATATATATATATATATATATATATATATATATATATATATATATATATATATATATATATATATATATATATATATATATATATATATATCTACTTGATGGGATGGCGATGGGTTTCCCTCTGGGCCCAACGTTCGCAAATATTTTTATGTGTCACTTCGAGGAGCAGTTGCTGGACAGCTGCCCTCTCAGTATTTTCCCTTTATTCTACAAAAGGTATGTAGATGATACTTTTACCTTGTTTAGTTCTCGGTCTGATGCTGAAGCATTCCTCGATTTCGCTAACAGTAGACATCCGAATATAAAATTTAGTATTGAAGTTGAACAGGATAATAAGTTATCCTTTTTAGATGTCTCAGTTTCACGAGAATCAGACTGTTTTAACACGAGTGTTTGGAGGAAACCCACTTTTACTGGTTTAGGATCCAACTTTTATAGTAGCTGTTTTTTTAATTTTAAACTAAATGCTTTGTCTACTCTTTTATATAGAGCCTTCCATTTATCCTCGAACTGGCATGTTTTTAATAAGGAAATACAATTTTTACACTGTTTTTTCACCAATAATTATTTTCCATCAAACTTATTCTTTCAATATGTGCGGAAAATATTAGAGGACAACTTCATGCCAAAGTACAAGATTCCAACTGTTCCCAAACTTGAAGTCTATGCCAGTGTTCCATTTGTACATGATAAAACTTTTAGCCAAAAGCTTTCTCAAATTATTTCTAGGCATTATGGAGCCGTCAAAATTAATCTAATTCCAAAGAATCCTTTGAAAATTGGTTCTTTATTCAGTATTAAAGACCGTTTAAGCGACCTTATGACGTCTGGGGTAGTATATAAATATGATTGTCCTCGGTGTTCTCGAGGAACTTACGTGGGTTGCACCCAAAGACTTCTTAAGGTTCGCGCCGATTCTCACAAAGGTGTGAGCTATCGAACGGGCAATAAACTAAGTAATCCTGAATTTTCAAATATCAGGGAGCATGCCAAAAAATGTGGTAATTACATTGAATACGATCAATTTAAAATCATTACAAGGGCCTCTTCCGAGCTAGCACTCTCTATTCTGGAATCGTTAATTATCAAACAGACAGTACCATTGTTGAATGCCCAAAACTCCTCCACCCCTCTCTACTTGTCGTAACCGTCTTCCTTGCTTTTCACTTGCCCGTATTCCAGTCGCCCTCCTTCTCCCTTTTATATAGGTTGGTACCCCAGCAACGCATAAACTATGGTTATGTACAAATGTTTTTAAAGAGATTTTTGTATATTTTATATGTATTCTCAATATTTATTCTTTTATTGCAGCCTTGAAAATGAGACTAGTTGTCTTGAAACGTCGGCAAAAATAAAGATGTTTTTTATGTACCAGTCTGTTTCCACTGCCCTCAATCCTTTATATATATATATATATATATATATATATATATATATATATATATATATATATATATATATATATATATATATATATATATATATATATATATATATATATATATATATATATATATATATATATATATATATATATATATATATATATATATATATATATATATATATATATATATATAATATATATATATATATATATATATATATATATATATATATATATATATATATATATATATATATATATATATATATATATATATATATATATATATATATATATATATATATATATATATATATATATATATATATATATATATATATATATATATATATATATATATATATATATATATATATATATATATATATATATATATATATATATATATATATATATATATATATATATATATATATATATATATATATATATATATATATATATATTCATTGGTCTTTTAATAGGTCTATTCCTCTACTCCGTGTACAGTGCTTGAAAGTAGTGGAAAGGCATGAGATAAGAAGGTCTTCAGTATCCAAGAAGAGCTAGAGTCCATACAAGACTGGTGAATAGCGCAGTGTGTGCGGGGGGGACCGACTTGGGTCTGATGTGCATTAGTGAAGGTGAATGTAGTGCCTAGTGTTGCGCACTTTTCCAGCGCAGGGGTTCATCAAAGATTCAGCTCTCTAAATATCATTGAAACACTGAACGTTGGGCTGTTTTCACTCTGGAAACATTTCATACTGGAGAAAAGTGCTTTATAAACCTTTTTTTTCATGAGTATATATATCTTATGTGTATATTAGTTTTCATGTGATTGATATCGTCTGTCTTAAACTGGGTCTGTTTGTCATGGTAAGCTCATCTACATGTATCATCAAACCATAGCTGGTCATTTGTCCTGATCTTGATGACCTTTCTAGGGACATACCTTACTAGAATAGCTATCAACATTTTATTCAATTTCCATTTTGGATTTGGATCATATTTAGAATCTGAAATATTAAGTTCTCGGCAGGCTTAAATAATACGATCCCAATTGGCTATATATTTCAGCCTGACCGTTTTACACTGGTAGCATTAAAAATATACTGACTGATAGATTAACAGAAATATATAAGTAGAATTCTTCTGTAAACATTACAGTAAATAAACGAAGTTTAGATCCATTGAAACGATAGTTTTTTCTTATTCAGGTAGTCTTCCCAGTCCAGAATTAGAATATATTTTGCGTTTCTTGAAACAGTTGCAATTGTTTTTCAAATTTTTTTCAGATATACTGTACTACTAGAAATTCACACAGTACAAAAAGAATCTCAACATTGTCCATCAGCCATTTTCATTAAGTTAGTAACCACCTGACCAACAACGCCACCAGAAGTAGTAGTTATGATGATTGTATCGATAAACTATCCTCTGCCTCTCTTTATACATATATATATATATATATATATATATATATATATATATATATATATATATATATATATATATATATATATATATATAGTTGAAATTACTTTAAGCTCTGCTATTCAAAAAGAGAGAGAGAGAGAGAGAGAGAGAGAGAGAGAGAGAGAGAGAGAGAGAGAGAGAGAGAGAGTTTTTGATATATTAGAGGCAAGTGGATTGAGAGTGAGAGGTTTTTTCATCAGGATTTAAGAATATAAAGATTACAAACTCCAGTCATGGCTTTTTCCTTGAGTAAGCCTTCTATACCTGAGGAGGTGATCATAAAGATAAACGATCACCATTAAACTCAGACGTACTCGAAGTTTCTCCATCTTTCAGAATTTTCTGCAGCGAAAGTTTGCACATAATTTTGCTTTCCTATGAAGAATGATTTTAACTGTTTTCTGTCTTTTTTTTCCTGTCATTCTTTACTTTTCTTACTCATTTGCATTAGGAGTTTCCACGCACTACTTGAAACGGTGTCTTCATGTATCTTAATGAAATCTTGGATAAATACAAAAAATTATCATCTATGGGAAAAAAATATTTTTTGATTATTTGTTTACAATTGCACAATAAAGAGCGGTAAAGTGGTAAACTACTTGCTATTAAAAAATAGAAAATCAGGCAAAAAATTTTCTTTAATGATGAAGATTCTGAGAGCCTGTGCTTGTTCAACGATACTGATTTTATTTATTCTTGAATTTTCATATTCAGTTCTGCAAGTAAAGTTACATGAGCCCTTTCTCAAAGAATTCCAATCAACACATCGACATGCCAAATTTCTCTAAATATTACGTGCATCATCTGATCTCTGCTTAAGTGGAAGAATGAATGATCGAGAAAAGGCGAATTTCAAGATTGTTGCGTTCAGGCATTAGTTTATCTCTCTCTCTCTCTCTCTCTCTCTCTCTCTCTCTCTCTCTCTCTCTCTCTCTCTCTCTCTCTCTCTGATATTTCACAAGGCTGACGAATGTTTCGACTTTTTCTCATCGATTATTTCTTTTTCATATTTTACATATATTGTTTTCTACAAACATCTATCACACTCTGAGTTATTTATTTCCTACGTTGCTTCTCAGATTCGCAATGGAATGCCATCACCTCCGTAAGTCTTCTTCAGTGACTCTTTCATTTTTATTTCCAAGTTTTGGAACTCTCTTCTAGCTGGTTTGTTAGCATTTTTCTTTAGTCTAATAAGATTTATTTTTCAAACCCCACACTCTGCTTTCACTTTCTTCTTTCTTGTTTTTTCGGATATGGGCAAAAAAACCGGAAATAGGTTTGACGTTGCTTTCTTAAAAACCAGCATTCGGTTAGCATTAACGATTGAACACATAACACTAATTATATTTAGTAATTTTTTTTTATGAATGGCGTAAGCATCGTACAAAAACATGAGAACCATCAATCCGCACCTCAGTAGGAGTTCAGTTCAAAATATATTGAGGTGTTCCTTGACTTGCACATTATCCTCCTACTCAGCTTTTTGTTAAAGGTTACCGATTGTATATTCATTGTACTATAACATTCTTAATATTTTTCTACATATTTAAGTAAAAGTATAGAAAAAATGGCTATGGGAGAAACCATTTAAATCTTGAAAAACATGGAATATACAGATTTTTCGCTTTTATTAGGATTTAGTTTTTTTTTTTAACATTTATATGATGTCGTTTTCATTTGTCTTTTCCTACTTTACATTCAGCGCAATAGAATATAAATCTGAGAAGACATTCCTCTGTTTCATTTTATCCTCTTTCTTCCCTGCGTACTTTAGGTGTCTTTGCCTCTATAAAAGTCGATACAGAGAGACTATTCTCTGTTTTTCCATATTTCATTCCCACTTTCAATTATATTAGCAAAGAACTTTATAACATTAATATCTTCTATCTATATCTCTCTATATCTATCTATTTATCTATCTATCAATTCGTTGGTTAATCAAACAAATAATTATCACATCAGGTAACAGCATCGCTTTCTCTCTCTCTCTCTCTCTCTCTCTCTCTCTCTCTCTCTCTCTCTCTCTCTCTCTCCACCCTCACATGCCTCTGGTCTTTTCCATCACCCTGTTATTTTTATTTGACGCTTCTCGTCAATATTTAATTTTTTCCTTCTATGTTTCAGAGCTGAAGGAATTTATATAAGTCTCATTACATGGTTCCTCTTTTGAATCACATTACATTTGGTAATGGTCAAGCTAGGCACATAAACATCCACTTACATGATTATGATTCATCCATGAGTTGTTTAAGTGTATGCACGCATACATGCTAATCGATTTTTGTCAATTCCGATCTTGATAGGAAATATCTAACAGTGGAGGTAAGGTAATTAAGACGAGCGCCACCTAAAGTTCTTGAAGTTTTGACGTAGCTCGGTGCCCGATGTGAGATGAGATAAGGATTACCTTGGACGTAAAGAGAAAAAACTGGGAAGTCCCTTACCAGAAGAGAATTGACGCCAAGATCTTTTTAACTATATCTAGTTAAAAACTATTTCATTTGCCATCACATCCCAATAATGTGACTCTCGGAAGAGGTGGGATCGTGTGTTCTTCTTTTAACATTAAATACGGAGAACAAAATTTCAAAGCTTTTGGATTCAGAACAAGTTATAGCAAATACGATGTATACTGTAGCTGAGGCAGGTGCCTTTGATTTTCTTTTAGTAACAACGTTACTTAGCACAGCGTGGAGTTTTCGATACGGGTGATCAGATATTAATCTATTTTCCCTTCGACTTTTTGACTTACGTCTGGAGAAATATGAGCTCTTTTTTAAGAAGAAGAGAGAAATAATAAACACCAAGTAAAATGAGAGAGAGAGAGAGAGAGAGAGAGAGAGAGAGAGAGAGAGAGAGAGAGAGAGAGAGAGAGATAAACATGCATTAAACCTTGTATTTTTTGGGGTCAAGATGATTCAGAGGTGAAACGGAAAAAAAATTATCTAAGAAAATAAAGGAAAAACACAGACCCACAAACACACACACACACACAAACAGGCGATTAGCTGCTAAAGACTTCAATTGTTATGTTTTATAACATTTAAGTCTAACAATCAAAAGATGAATCTTTTTAACAAAATCTAGACCGTACATTCACTGAATCTTCAAATTGAAAGCTCTTAGAATTTAGAGTGAAACAAGGTAATTTCATGCGTAAGTAAAAACAAGTCTTTTAATATCTTTTTTTACGTAGTAGCGTTGCTCCTGTTCTTCTAATGTCATTTATTTTTCCATCTTCTTTGTGTATGTGCCATATAGGAAATAAAGTGATGGACTCCTAAGGAAGCAGGGTGCATGGAACCTTCGCTATAAACCACAACTCTAAATAGACTCTGGTACACACAGAATAATAATAATAATAATAATAATAATAATAATAATAATAATAATAATAATAATAATAATAATAATAATAATAATAATAATAATAATAATTGGACTGTGAATACATCGGATCAGAAAGGTTGATAATTCCTTTCAGCACTGACATTATGTAGTGCACTTGCAGTTTAATGAAATTAAAGTAATATGTATGACCATAAGAGTAATTGGCCTCTAAAGAAAATAAACATTAGATATCTATAGAAATTCATTGAAAGAAAAATATCCCACCCTCCTAAGGCTGCCATTCAAAAGTCTAAAGACAAGACACTTCTACTGGGTACATTTAGAGACCTAACGAAAAAATGCAAATCTCTGGTTTTTAAAAGAACATCTGACCTTAAAATTTTGCTTAGGTTAAATAAATATTTAACCCAAGTACCACTCTACAAGTTTCATGGAATTCTAAAAAAAAAAAAAAAAAAAACTACCCTTTAAAGTGACTTAGAACCTTGAAATATATGCAAAATTTATTTTCACCACTTTCATACTTACTGAAGGGCCTTAACTAACGCATTTCATTTGAAATAATTAGCGGTCTTATATGGAATTTAACCTTATTATTATTATTATTATTATTATTATTATTATTATTATTATTATTATTATTATTATTATTATTATTATTATTATTATCATTATTATTATTATTATTATTATTATTATTATTCAGAAGATGAACCCTATGCATATGGAACAAGCCTACAGTAGTCATTGACTTGAAATTCAAGCTTCCAAAGAATATGGTGTTCGTTAGAAAGAGGAAAGAGGAGTTAAATGAAAATATAGAAAGGAGAACTCACTTATTAGAAAAGAGAAAAAAATAACAAATTAATAAATAGGTAGAAATGTAATTAAATTATTAAAATGCAAGAATTGTATCAGGGTAGTAATGCGTAGCACCTCCGCTCAAGGGGAGGCTTGGGTGGAAAATGTCTTCGAGATCTGCCAGTCAATATTGTTTTCGTTTTGCTGGAGTTCAGCCTCATGCCCCACAGACTACATCATTCGCTAATCAGCTCCATGTCACGATTGAGACTAAGGAGAAGTTCATTTTTCATAAGTGGAGACTTTACTTCAAACATAAGTGTTGAATCATCAGTATACTGAATGGTCTTTTTTTCCAGGTCAAAAACCAAATCAGGTGTACAGCGGACCAAGAACACTACTTTGTGGAACTCCATACACATTAGGTTTTGGTCCGCTAAATATCCCATCAACAGCAACTCGCTGCCACCTATCTGTATGGTTATCTTGAAGTAATCTTAAAGCATATCCAGTCACTCCAAGATTCTGAAATTTATAAATAAGCACCTTATGATTTACTGAATCGAAAGAAGCACTAAAATCTATTTGGATTACTCTACACTCAAAACCCTTACCAGGGTCCTCTTACAAATGGCATATCAAATCTAAAATAGCATCGCAGGTACCTAACTGCTTCCCATATGCATATTGACTATCAGCTAACAATCCTTTTGGATTCTACATACTTGTATAGTAGCTTAAAAATGATTTTTTCAGGAACTTTGGAGACCACAAGGACAATAGAAATTGGCCTGTAGTCACTGGAGCCTGCAGGTATTCCACTCTTTGGAACTGGTACTGTATTACTAAGCCTGCGCTCATCCACAAACATACTACGTCGACCTGAAAATGTGTAGAATCTACTAATCTTGGGGGACGACGCACTAGAAACCTGATTGAAAAAACAAAGGGAGAAACCATCAGGATCTTTACCCAACTATCAAGATTATCAAGAACTGTCTTAACATCCCTAAGCGAAATTTTAATTTTGTAAGAATGGGTTCAGGATGACAAGTATCAGGGAGAGGGACATCCTCAGCTAATTATTTGTGTCCACATATATAGGATATGAGAGAGAGAGAGAGAGAGAGAGAGAGAGAGAGAGAGAGAGAGAGTAGAGTAGAGTTAAACAACTGCATCGTGTAACAAAATTATCCATAAAAATTAAGTAATTATATCATTGGTCCTTTCGTTAAACCTTTGCTCTTCGCTGTGTTCCTCTCAAATAGAATTAAATACTAAATACTTCGTATTAATTGATATCAAGTTAATTTTCATTAAAAACATGTTTCTTATATTAGATGTACTTACTATATAACCGAATTCTCAGTCAAAGGTCATACTTGCGTATACAAGAAAATTTAAAAGAAACCATTCCTTTTTGGCCTAAATGCTTAAACAGGTACTTATTATTCATGCATTTACCTATAACTAGAAGGAGAAAAAGATGAACATGGAAAACTTGACCAGGTAACCTATTTGAATACAAACTGAGCTCCACAGCTTCTGCCGCAAGAAAATAATGATATGAAACCCCTTTAGATTACAGAAGAGCCAAATTTTTCTTTCCTCTTATTTTAAGATTTGATGCTATTTTATTATTCTTCCTAGAAGAAACAAACAGTAAGTTGTTGAAAGAAACGTCTATTTTACAAAATTAAATAATTATACGAAGTTGCAGCCCCTGGTAGTGAAACAAAAAACATTAATTCACAATTTTTTTTTAAATCGTTGGTATTTCAGAATCATTCAATTACAGGTGCACAGACACGTAGATATATATATAAAAAAAAACAGTAGTTGATAATGAGTGGTTAATCGAACTGAAAGGTACTTGATCAAGCTTGCCAGTAGAGTCCAGGACTGAAGTTCAGTAATATCGGCTAATTTAAAATAGTGGAGACTCATTTTCATAAAGTTTTTTATCTTACACCCCTGGCAAAAGCGAGCTATGGTTTTAGATGGCAAAGATTAGCTGTGGTTTCAATTAACAAGTGTTAGCTGTGGTTTCTGATGGCAAAGGTTAGCTATGGTTTCAGTTGGCAAAGGTTAGCTGTGGTTTCAGATGGCAAAGTTTAGCTATGGTTTCTGATAGCAAAGGTTAGCTATGGTTTCATTTGGCAAAGGTTAGCTATGGTGAAAGAGTTAGCTGCAGTTTCAGATGGCAAAGGTTAGCTATGGTTTCATTTGGCAAAGGTTAGCTATGGTGAAAGAGTTAGCTGCAGTTTCAGATGGCAAAGGTTAGCTGTGGTTTCTGATGGCAAATGTTAGCTATGGTTTCAGTTGGCAAAGTTAGCTATGGTTTCAGATGGAAAAAAATTAGCTATGGTTTCAGATGGCAAAGGTTAGCTGTGGTTACAGATGGCAAAGGTTAGCTGTGGTTTAAGATGGCAAAGGTTAGCTATGGTTTCAGATGGCAAAGGTTAGCTGTGGTTACAGATGGCAAAGGTTGGCTGTGGTTTAAGATGGCAAAGATTAGCTATGGTTTCAGATGGCAAAGGGTAGCTATGATTTCTGATAGCCATAGGTTATCTATGGTTACAGATGGCAAAGGTTAGCTGTGGTTTAAGATGCCAAAGGTTGGCTGTGGTTTCAGGTGGCAAAGGTTAGATATGGTTTCAGATGGCCAAAATTAGCTGTGGTTTAAGATCGGAAAGGTTAGCTGTGGTTTCAGGTGGCAAAGGTTAGATATGGTTTCAGATGGCCAAAATTAGCTGTGGTTTAAGATCGGAAAGGTTAGATGTGGTTTAAGATGGCAAAGGTTAGCTATGGTTTCTGATGGCAAAGGTTAGCTATGGTGTCAGATGGAAAAGGTTAGCTGTGGTTTAAAATGGCAAAGGTTAGCTATGGTTTCTGATAACAAAGGCTAACTGTGGTTTCTGACTGCAAAGATTAGCTATGGCTTCAAATAGCAAAGGTTATCTATGGTTTCTGATGGTAAAGGTTAGCTATCGTTTCAGCTGGCAAAAGTTTCCTATGGTTTCAAATGGCACAATGTTAGATGGGGTTAAGATGGCAAAGGCTAGCCGTGGTTTCTTTTCCAAGGTGATATTTTTCTCTTATTTAATTATCAGACAAAATAGCATATACGCAGTATTTAACAAGTATGTATATATATATATATATATATATATATATATATATATATATATATATATATATATATATATATATATATATATATATATATATATATATTGTAAAGAGTAGCGCCAAAATACGCTGAAACTGTTCTCCTTTCCTGCTTTGGGTTGGTTTGAACCTTTGAAGGTCGGGGTATAGGGGCTCAGAGAATATAATAGTTTGGGGACAGTAATCTGGCTTTGCACTGTTTTCTTTGGTACAGGGAAAGAAAATCGTTTTCTATGATATAGTCGTGTCGCGACCTGGGTCAGGACATCGCCCCCCTACCCCTGTCCAGAAGCAATAAAAGGTCAGGGCCAGGACAGCTCTCTCTCACACGGTCGCTAGTTTAAGCCGAGAACAAGTTAAGTCTCTGCAGGCCGTTGCCCCTGCCCTCCTCTTCCGCTCGCCGCCACGTGGATCCCATCGCCGCCCTGTGTGCCCCATGTTCCATTCCACGTGGCCTTAGAAGACTGCAAGGGGATTGCAAGTCTCCCACACGCGAGCTGACATTAAACGGCGGCCTTTTCATCATCCCAAGGGCGCCCTTTTCCGCCCCAATCTACGACTTGAAGAAATACCTTGGAGAGGAGGCTACCATTTGTCCACGCCCCACACGTGGTTTCTCGGCAGAAGACGTCGGCATCCCTACGCCCCTACAAATGTGGTAATGTACCCAAAACGAGTTGCTAGTCACGATTACTTAGCCCTTTTGCATTTATTAATCTCTGGGCCTATAACTTTGTGTTCCCTGATATTCCTTGGTTCAAGCCAGGCCCACGTGTTCACAGCTTCTTTCCTCTGAGTCACAAGTAACGCCTCGGGGAGTCCTTGGCGCCTTCAGTGCACCCCGAGTAATTCAACCCCAAATTCCAGCATTAGATGTGTAACGTGGGTCCAAATATCGTTTCAGAAAGACGCCTGTAGCAGAATTATCCTTGGTCCGTGTTCCTGGCATTCCTAAGCTCCCCCTTCGGGGAGGACTTCACGGCAGTAATTTACCGTGTTTTCAGTTAATTTTCCTTTTGACCTTGTGTGCTATCAAATATAACTATTTTTATATCCACGTGTTTCACGCACTTCTCCTAGTGAAGAGCCCTCCGCTCCGTGTACTTCTTTTTTTTGTTTGTGTTTTATATGTCCTGGGTATCTTACAAGGCCATTTTCAAGTAAAGTAATAATTGTGGAGTCATAAGATCCACCTGCACCAGGAAACATATAAAAATGGCGACCTGACCAGTGATTCTCGTAATGATTGCATCCCCCTCTTCCCCTTTGTTGTTTGTGTTGCAATTTGTGAAATCAGCAATTAGCTCAGCTAAGCTGGATACTGAGACAGATTACGAACCTTTGAAAAGCCAGCGCAACAGGCCAAGGAAATTCTGCGTAAGTAAACTGTGTTTATTTAGCGTAGGACGCTGTAGAAAACGTGACTAGTCCTAGGAATTTTTTTATAGTAGGGCGCATGTCCGAGGAAAACGAGAGAGAGAATCGCCGAAATCTTAGCTTTGGAAGCCTTTGCACGCGGCTTGCATGCCATTCAATTAGGTTATACAGGTGATAAATCATTAAAGGAATAGTGCGCATATTCCTCCTGTAGAAACGAGTGATTTCAAACCGAATCATTAGATATAGGCGCGAGACCTCGACGTCAACCACGTGTTCGAAAGTCAGATTAGCATTGCTGACGATTTTTACCCTCTCTCTCTCGTTTTAGAAATAGGAGCGAAAGCGTATATTATACGCCCAGGACGAAAAGGGTCAACAACCGTTGTCTCAGTTCGGGAAGTCCCGGGTGTTTACGTCGTTCATTCATTTGGCGCAGACGGCCTTTGACCGTCCATTCCATGGCCCAGTTAGGAAAACATTTGTTTGTTTGATTTGCTTCGCTCTACCAAATTGTTTTTGCATTATTGGGGTCTGACATTATATGTTCTGTGTTGTTCAGTTTTTTTTGTGTGTTTGTTTTGTGCTTTTACTACGGCTGCGTGTGTTGCCTATCTGTTGTGAATGTGGGATGGCCACCCACCTAATTGCCCTTGAGAATAACACTTCTCCCATAAGTCATTAAAACTAGCGCCCTCGCTGATCAGACGTCGTCTGTGCGGAAATTCCCGGGCGCCTATATATTCTATTCTTGTCCCCAATAAATCTGTGTCGTCGGTAAATAGGGAGACCAATCATTGCTAACTCATCGTCCCCAAATCAGCCCGCTTCGTCGGTAAATCGGGAGACCAATCATTGCTAACTCATCGTCCCCAATCAGCCCGCTTCGTCGGTAAATCGGGAGACCAATCATTGCTAATCCTCGTCCCCAATCAGCCCGCTCCGTTGGTAAATCGGGAGACCAATCATCGCTAATTCATCGTCCCCCAATCAGCCCGCTTCGTCGGTAAATCGGGAGACCAATCATTGCTAATTCATCGTCCCCAATCAGCCCGCTCCGTCGGTAAATCGGGAGACCAATCATCGCTAATTCATCGTCCCCAATCAGCCCGCTTCGTCGGTAAACCGGAGACCAATCATTGCTAATTCATCGTCCCCAATCAGCCCGCTTTTGTCGGTAAACCGGGAGACCAATCATTGCTAATTCATCGTCCCCAATCAGCCCAATTTCCGTCGGTAAATCGGAGACCAATCATTGCTAATTCATCGTCCCCAATCAGCCCGCTTCGTCGGTAAACCGGGAGACCAATCATTGCTAATTCATCATCCCCAATCAGCCCGCTTCGTCGGTAAACTGGGAGACCAATCATTGCTAATTCATCGTCCCCAATCAGCCCGCTTCGTCGGTAAACCGGGAGACCAATCATTGCTAATCCATCGTCCCCAATCAACCCGCTCCGTCGGTAAAACGGGAGACCAATCATTGTTACTCATCGTCCCTAATCAGCCCGCTCTGTCGGTAAATCGGGAGACCAATCATTGCTAACCCATTGTCCCCAATCAGCCCGCTCCGTCGGTAAATCGGGAGACCAATCATACGTCCTTTGGAAAAGGGTCCAAGATTCCCACAGCTCGGGAAAATTAATTCTGTGTGCTACTAGCGTCCTCTCCCGCCTGCAAAATGTCGACACGGTCTCAGCAGAGCGAGGATTTCAAGTTCTTCATGTCCTCAGGGAAGGAACTCGGCCTTTCGGGAGAGAACTAAGAGACTGGGTACAGGAGAGGATGGACGCCATACAGGCAGAACGACAGGCTCAGGAGAGGCGAGAAGAAGCCGCAGACAGGCAGAGAACGAGTCGGTAAACCGGGAGACCAATAATTCAGCAGAAAGACAGGCTCAGGAGAACATTTTCAGAAGCAGCAGAGACAGGGAAGAAAGGGACAAGCAGCGTGCCCATGAACTCGCCATGCTGCAACAGAGTGGCCCTTCGCCTCCCCCTGCCCCCAGGGGATGAGTGCCTTCAGCCAGGCTCGCCTGCCTGCCGGAAGTGGACGGAGGCCGAGCCCGAGGTGTGGCTCGACAGCGCCGAGACAGTTTTAAAGGCCTGCCCCTGAGTGCAGCCGAACTCTCCCTGGTGTTGGGCAAGTTCCTTGGAGGAAGGCCTTGATTGCCTACAAAGCCCTCCCGCCGGAGGAGCAGGAAAAATTGGGGGTCGTCACGCCAGACTATTGCAAGGAGACAAATAAAAAATAAGATAACCCCTGAACGCTGGAGGAGGCGCTGGCGAGGGCAAGTGAAAGAAGCCAACCAGACCTGGGCAGACTGGGGCTACCAGTCCGAGCGTGCCCGTGCCAAATGGTTCGAGTCCGTGGGGTTACGACCCTCAACGAGGCAATCGAACAGATAAAAATAGAGCACTTTCTACTCTACACCCCTCTGGCCCTCGCCGCACCCATCGCCGCCGAGAGGAGCCCTCGACGTTGGTGGAATGCTGTCGATTCTCAATCGCCGACTCTAAAAGACTGGGATACTCATCACCCCCAGGAGAGCTCCCTCCAGCGCAAAATTACTCCACCTGCCTTCCTTTCGGGTGCCCCTCGCCCATGCCTGAGTGGAAGAATGGGCAATCACAGAAGCCCGTTGGTGCGGGTTCTGTAAAAAGATCGGGCATGCCAAGGAGCAATGTGGCAAGTAAACCACCTGCGGCGTCTCTCTCACTGATAAATGGTTCGACAGCCCCCTAATAAGTCGCCTGCGCGCCTCTGCCGACTCCTGCCGGGGCAGTGCGAAGAGATTTCAGCCAAACCTTTTGCACGGCGTGCAAGGTTTATGGCCACTCTTCCTCATGGGCAAAATGCCCTAGAAATAATAAGGCAGGAACTCCCGCCGTCGCCCTGGCAGTAACGAATCCCGAGTCCTTAGGCCCTCCTGCCGAGGGTCCCATCTATGTGGCACCTCCTCGAGGTAGACACTCCGCACGCCAGGTCAAGGCATTTGACGACTCTGGCGCGCAAATTTCCCTCATAAGGAGGGACAAAGTTCCCTATGGAGCTATAATAGACCGACGCAAGCTCGTCACCATTGAGGGCATTAACGATTTTAAAATGACCCTCCCTACGGTCCAACTGAGGGTCACCCGACCCCACAGAGCCAGGACCCTTCGTCTCGCCATAGCGAAATACATTCCAGGAGGCTATGACGTCATCCTGGGCCAAGACTTTGCGTCCCCTTTCAAGCCACAATCATTACGGGGTCCCCATTCCCCAATAAATCATCCAAATCCGTGTCCAGTGCCCGGCACGGCATCAGTGCCAGTGCCGAGGCCTCAGCCAGATCTCCCTTCAGGAGAATCTCAGCCTTCAACTCCTCTGCCAGTGCCCCCTTCGGCGCACTGAGCAGTGCCAGTCTCCGTCCGTCCAGACAGACGAGACCACCACCACATCGCCATCAGCGCCAGTGCCAATGTCAGTGCCTGAGCTGGTCACCCCTGCAAGCAAGTCGACCCCGCCCCTCCGGCCGTCCCCTCTCTCGCTGCCGCCGCAGATTCCTCCGCGAGTCATGATTCTGCCCCGCCTTCCTGGGCCGATGAACTCTGCGATCTGCACCGGTTAATGTCCGAGATAGCGAACAAAATTCCTGGGTCAGTTGTCGCAGCAGCTGACCCAGATGGCACCCCTTGCCGCCCTTTGGTCTCGGGCCCTCCGATTCCCCGGCCAAGGACAACGGTCCAAGGAGGAGAGGTTCGCGGCGGAGTTACCACGGGTGTGGGCGATCGCAGGTAGTCCACAAGGAGCCCCGAGCTCTTCTGGCCCCTGTGCAAACTTGGCATAGGGCCCCCTTCTTCAACTTTGAATGTCTTAGCACCTTTCATCCAGGAGAGGATGTCAAGGGCTTCCGCTATTTTCTTCCTTTCCTTTGGAATTTCTATCCCTCATCCTTCTCTATCGATCTTTCCTTCACACTTTCCCTTACTTACCACCGCAAGCGGCAGTTAACATATGGGATATCCTCCCCTTTTAAAATGCACTAATTATTTTATTTTGAAGCAGTAAGAGAGACAGAGTGGGAAGTGGCACGCCCTTACGCCCGTCCTTTGGCATAAGGCAGGCGTGTCAACTCTTCCTGAAGGGGTCGCACCCTTTGGGTTTCTTTTCCCCGCCCTTGGGCTGAGAGTTAGCTCTGACCGTCGTCTGTTGGCGACGGAAGTTAGATAAAGAAGTAAATCATAAATACCTCATTCTGTTATCCTTTATTTTCTACGTATATTATTTACTTTTGCATTTAATCTTTTCTCATTTTTTTTAACGAATCTCAAGTCACAAGACTCCTGCCCTTACGAATTTTAACGTTGCCTTTTTAATCACCGCGGTGCGGCCCGCCCTTTAGTATGAAGTAATATCCTTCGTTGTTGTTCTGTGTAGTTTCTTTTTTTTTTATTTACATTTTTTTTTTGTTGATTTATTCCTGTGGAGAATGTTAGCCCTGTCCATTTTCCCCTTCATTTGTTTATCCTCCCATTTATAAGTCGAGTAGTCTATTTATAGCTTACACCCGAGTTGTAAGCTGCAGACGTAAAAATTTAGCGTCTTTTAAGTTGGCGAATTAAAACCTGCGAATAATCTCTCTGCCTCACAGCTGTCAAGTTCTTGTCCCTTCAGATTAGCGTTCGTGGGAAATATTAGTTATGCTCGTCGAGCTTGTGAACAATTGGAGGTCGATTGAAAAGAAGAATTGAATTCTATTATTACAATTTTGGTAAAGGGGATATTATTTAATACCTACAATGTATTGTCACGAATGCCGCCTCTTCAAGGCACAACTAATAGCATGCCTGTAATTCCAGGATATCATTAAGGAATCAGTGGGTTTACATTTGTTTCCTTTTAAATTCTGCCTTGTATGTTTTATTTTGTTGTTGTTATTTTGAAATTTTGAAGTGTTCTTTGTTTATTTTCTTTTGAGCGCCTTATTACCCCAGTAAAGTAAATCGAATAAAGAATGGGTAGAAACAGTACTTAGGAAGTATTTGAGCAATAATTAATTTGCAAACAAGTTCACCCTTTTATTGTATATTCTAAATTGCACTCTGCTCCTAAAGTAAACCTTCAGTTTGTTATTGATTAGTGTGGCATCAGAGTTTTACAAATAAAGTAAAGTAAAGGTTGTAGCAAAGCAAAAGATAGAATAATGTCGAACGTTTTCTTCGCTCATTTTTGCTGTTGTCAATATTTGCACCCGTTTATAGGTGTGAATATTATCTTGCCAGGGGAGCTGTAAAGAGTAGCGCCAAAATACGCTAGGAAACTGTTCTCCTTTCCTGCTTTGGGTTGGTTTGAACCTTTGAAGGTCGGGGTATAGGGGCTCAGAGAATATAATAGTTTGGGGACAGTAATCTGGCTTTGCACTGTTTTCTTTGGTACAGGGAAAGAAAATCGTTTTCTATGATATAGTCGTGTCGTCGACCTGGGTCAGGACATCGCCCCCTACCCCTGTCCAGAAGCAATAAAAGGTCAGGGCCAGGACAGCTCTCTCTCACACGCGGTCGCTAGTTTAAGCCGAGAACAAGTTAAGTCTCTGCAGGCCGTTGCCCCTGCCCTCCTCTTCCGCTCGCCGCCACGTGGATCCCATCGCCGCCCTGTGTGCCCCGTGTTCCATTCCACGTGGCCTTAGAAGACTGCAAGGGGATTGCAAGTCTCCCACACGCGAGCTGACATTAAACGGCGGCCTTTTCATCATCCCAAGGGCGCCCTTTTCCGCCCCAATCTACGACTTGAAGAAATACCTTGAGAGGAGGCTACCATTCGTCCACGCTCCCACACGTGGCTCTCGGCAGAAGACGTCGGCATCCCTACGCCCCTACAAATGTGGTAATGTACCCAAAACGAGTTGCTAGTCACGATTACTTAGCCCTTTTGCATTTATTAATCTCTGGGCCTATAACTTTGTGTTCCCTGATATTCCTTGGTTCAAGCCAGGCCCACGTGTTCACAGCTTCTTTCCTCTGAGTCACAAGTAACGCCTCGGGAGTCCTTGGCGCCTTCAGTGCACCCCCGAGTAATTCAACCCCAAATTCCAGCATTAGATGTGTAACGTGGGTCCAAATATCGTTTCAGAAAGACGCCTGTAGCAGAATTATCCTTGGTCCGTGTTCCTGGCATTCCCAAGCTCCCCCTTCGGGAGGACTTCTACGGCAGTAATTTACTGTGTTTTCAGTTAATTTTCCCTTTGACCTTTGTGTGCTATCAAATATAACTATTTTTATATCCACGTGTTTCACGCACTTCCCCTAGTGAAGAGCCCTCCGCTCCGTGTACTTCTTTTTTTTTGTTTGTGTTTTATATGTCCTGGGTATCTTACAAGGCCATTTTCGAGTAAAGTAATAATTGTGGAGTCATAAGATCCACCTGCACCAGGAAACATATAAAAATATATATATATATATATATATATATATATATATATATATATATATATATATATATATATATATATATATATATATATATATATATATATATATATATATATATATATATATATATATATATATATATATATATATATATATATATATATATATATATATATATATATATATATATATATATACTTCCTATTTATCTTTTTGCACGGCTCAGAAAAGCTAAATCTTTGCAACCTCTCTATTACAGAAGGACGATACCCTTTAAATACGAAGCCTTCACTGTCATTCAAGATCAGAAGCTCGGTGTCCGTCAGGGACTCATTACACTTTTGCCACACGCCTGACAGGTGATAAAGTAGTAGACAATTCCTAGGAGGGCTACACCGATTTTCAACAATGTCTCCTCTGTGTAAATAACAGCGTGAAGGTCTAGTGGTTGCCGTGAAAATGTTTGTGACGCCAGTTTTAGTAAACATAAAAATATCAAATCAACCTGGAAAACATCTATTAGTGCTAATGTTACTTTATGTTTTCAAGAAGTACTGAGTTATTTTTCAATACTTGACTAATAGTAAACATACCACTGTTTATCATGAATGACTAAAACTGAATGACAGTTTACTTTTTATATCAACGAGAAAAAATATATGAAATTTTCCCAGTATGGATGAAATCCGATTAACCTGTCATAGTAGATAACAAAGATACAATTGGGTACTATCTCCAATCAATCACACTGTTGATGCATGCTATTTTTAGACATATATATGTATATCATATGTGTGCAAATAAGGTATATATTAGTGTGTGTTGTGCATGTATTTGATTGTATAACCTCCCGCACACAGATACAGATGGAGGAAATTAATTCTCTTTTTTATTTGAAAAAATCGTTAGAATTCACATGTATACGGGAAAAAATTATTTTTGACTATCACCCATTTTCTGTAAACATATTAGGAAACAACATAGCACTGACTACCATGCTGGAAGATTTTTTTTTGTCTCATGGTATGATCGATAACGCTGTGTGCTTGTAATTCAAAGGACCTTATGTATGAGAGTTCAGATACACTCGAGGGCTGAAATTTATTCCAATTCAATAGCCAGGTCCATTAACATTTTCCCTCTCCTCTCCCTCTCTCTCTTCCTCACATACACACACGCACTATATATATATATATATATATATATATATATATATATATATATATATATATATATATATATATATATATATAATAGGGTGTGTGTGTGTTTGTGTGTGTGTGTGTGTATATATACATATGTATATATATACATCCACACAACACACACTGACACACACACACACACACATATATATATATATATATATATATATAAATATATATATATATATATATATATATATATATATATATATATATATATATATATATATATATATATTAGGGATGTGCCAAGGTATCGGTATCGGTGGTATCGGCTAGTTTTTGTGGTATCGGTATCGGTATCGATGAATTTCTGGCCGATACCAGCCGATTTTTTTGTCATTAGTATAGAAATTTAAAATCCTCCTAGGCTTCGTAAAATGTATATTTTAACAAACCCCACCAAACAAACTATATATAGGCTTATCATTGAATATAGGTTCATTGTTTATCTTTCAAAAACAGATGGTATCTTAATACTTTACAGTGTATTTAACAATTTATTATTGTAATTCTAATTTTAATTAGCTATGGTTATGTATACCTCTGTCAGCAATGAGTCATTGCCATTCTGTTGGAGTTGGGTACTATTTTAACATGTGCAGTACAGGTATGGTTATTTTTTAGTTTCACACACTACAATTCATATTACTAATATGATTAATGAAGTAGTTCAGGATTTTGGCATCCCAGATTATAAAATTCATCTTTTTACAGAGATAATGGAGCAAATATAGTGAAAGGAATTGAAGGTACAAAATATGATGGTCTTTCTTGTTTTTTGCACACTCTTCAGCTCGTCATAAATGACTGTATCTTTAAACAAAGAGTTATAAAAGATATAATTACAAACTGTAAAAAGATTGTAGGTCATTTTAGTCACTCTCCTTTAGCTTGCAGTAAGCTAGTGATCTACAGCGACAGAATAATCTTCCACAGCACAAATTAATCCAAAATGTCTCTACTAGGTAGAATAGCACTTATTTAATGATAGACCGTATCTATGAGCAAAAGAAGGCAATAGCAATGTATTGCACAGATTCTCCTAGCCTTCCTTCACTTGATGGTCACTCTTGGAATCTCATCTCAAAATTGTCATCATTACTAAAGATTTTTCACACGACAACAGTACAGCTTAGTGAGAGGGAATGCCTTG
>NC_089741.1:72271023-72301023 GCF_040412425.1 Macrobrachium rosenbergii | reverse complement strand
TACTTAGGATTAAAGATGGATTTTTCAGATAACTTAAGAAAGTGATACATTTTAGCTTTTTTGTTTCAATACTCTTATTTGACGAGAATTCTAGACGTTGGATTTAGAGGATTTTTATTATTTCCTTTTGCACGTTTTCAGTGACATTTCGAGGATAACTTCAAGCTGCGTAATACACTGATAGTTTCCATTTCCTTATCTACCATACGGCTAACTTTTTCCACGGTAGGTGTGGATGTAGAAATCTTGTGTTATTGGTGAATTCATATATATATATATATATATATAAATATATATATATATATATATATATATATATATATATATATATATATATATATATATATATATATATATATACATATACATATACATACATACATACATACATACATATTTATATATATATATATATATATATATATATATATATATATATATATATATATATATATATATACATATATTATTATATAGGTTATATACATACATATATATATATATATATATATATATATATATATATATATATATATATATATATATATATATATATATATATATATATATATATATATAATCACACATTACCACAGGTGAAAAATAAGAGACTGTGTGTAGGTCCTGACCGGTTTCGACTTTATTTCCAAGCCACTGACGAAGGACTGATATAGCATATAAGAAGTCACAAATATATATACTACAGAACAGTCTGACGAACATACACAACCATTAGAGACTACGTATCCATCCACCAGCCGGTGTCGAGAAATTTGGCCTTCAAAACTCATTTGGCTAAAAATCACAATATACTCTCAGGGGACTTTTGTTGATAAACATACCGACCTCAGGCAACCTCAGATCCACATCTGACAGGTGTCTGGAGGCGGAGTTTGGAAACTCTTTAGCACTACTGCGTCTACTGTGTTTACAAATATGATAATCCTATATTAATACATTTCTACTATTGCCTTAAAATTTAAAAAAATTACAAATTTCTTTTGATATTAAAGGATCAAGTTTTTTTTAACTAATAACAAACTTCAATTCAGCAAGTGTAATATTCTCAAATTACCATATGATGAAAGGTTTTTACAAATTCTTAGAATTTTAAAGCTTTTCAACATAAATGTTGTTTTCAGTAATTTTAATGTTAAGAGTTTAGTGATAAAAAATTCTCCTAAAGATGTTTCTGGCTGCATTTATGAAATTCCTTGTAAAAAAAATTTGATAAAATATATTATAGACAAACTGGAAAACCACTCTCACAACGAATCAAAGAACACCAAAATTCTGTGAGAATTGGCCAAATATCGAATGCATTATTCTTACATATGAGAGATTTAGATCATCCTATTAACTGGAGTAAAACATGACCTTTAGTCCCGTGCAATGACACAGTTAAAAGGAATATCATCGAATCTTGTTTTATTAAGTCAAATAATGAAAGTGTTCTAAATTTAAGTCTTGGTTTATTTAAACTTGATGCTTTAATAATTAAAAAGTTGTTGATAAATATAAGCAAAATTAATATTAATTATTATACATGTTTGTGCAATTTGAATGGGTAAGATTCCATTTGACTTTTGGTTAAGTATATATTTGGATTAGTTTGTGACCGCGTGATCCCGGATTTGCCGTGGATTAACCTTTTCTTTTTAACCCCTGGCAATTAACCATCTGGTATTCAAGGTTAAACATGTTTTTGGATTTTGTAAGCCTAAACTTTAGTATTTCTTTTTGTTGGATCTTAGGTTCAGTTTGTGACAGCTCAATCACGGATTATCCTAGATTAACTTTCTGTTTATTACCCTTTGTCAACTGACCATCTGTTATTCTTGTTCTTTTTGTTTACTTTGTAACCTTCTTTACATTTGTGTGTCATTTGTGCCCCGACGATGCGTCAATAAACGTGAAAGCGCTTGGTACTGAACCTCTGCCTGTCTTTTTCCTGTGGGATTTGCTTATATACAGTATATATATACATATATATATATATATATATATATATATATATATATATATATATATATATATATATATATATATATATATATATATATATATATATATATATATATATATATATATATATATATATATATATACATACATACATACATACATACATACATACATACATACATACATACATACATAATACATATATATATATATATATATATATATATATATATATATATATATATATATATATATATATATATATATATATATATATAAATAAATTTCTGACTCACGTCGGGATCGAACCCAGGTCTCTCAGGTGGAAAGCAAGGGCGTTACCCACTGGGCCATACAAGTCTAAAGAAGTTGGAACCTGAGAGCAACTGCACCCAAGGAATTACCTGGGCAAGCTAACTGCTTGCATACCAGTGAGTTTTCCCCAACTTCCCGACTCAGCAATGACCCAATAGACAACATTTCATTCAATTATCCCTTCTGAGTGAATAAGATAGAAATCATCAACACACAATCACGTGTGGAACAGAAATAAATTTCTGACTCACGTCGGGATCGAACCCAGGTCTCTCAGGTGGAAAGCAAGGGCGTTACCCACTGGGCCATACAAGTCTAAAAGAAGTTGGAACCTGAGAGCAACTGCACCCAGGAATTACCTGGGCAAGCTAACTGCTTGCATACCAGCGAAGTTTTCCCCAACTTCCCGACTCAGCAATGACCCAATAGACAACATTTCATTTGAATTATCCCTTCTGAGTGAATAAGATAGAAATCATCAACACACAATCACGTTGGAACAGAAATAAATTTCTGACTCACGTCGGGATCGAACCCAGGTCTCTCAGGTGGAAAGCAGGGCGTTACCCACTGGGCCATACAAGTCTAAAAAAGTTGGAACCTGAGAGCAACTGCACCATTATCTGGAATTACCTGGGCAAGCTAACTGCTTGCATACCAGCTGAAGTTTCCCCCAACTTCCCGACTCAGCAATGACCCAATAGACAACATTTCATTCGAATTATCCCTTCTGAGTGAATAAGATAGAAATCATCAACACACAATCACGTGTGGAACAGAAATAAATTTCTGACTCACGTCGGGATCGAACCCAGGTCTCTCAGGTGAAAGCAAGGGCGTTACCCACTGGGCCATACAAGTCTAAAAGAAGTTGGAACCTGAGAGCAACTGCACCCAAGGAATTACCTGGGCAAGCTAACTGCTTGCATACCAGCGAGTTTTCCCCAACTTCCCGACTCAGCAATGACCCAATAGACAACATTTCATTCGAATTATCCCTTCTGAGTGAATAAGATAGAAATCATCAACACACAATCACGTGTGGAACAGAAATAAATTTCTGACTCACGTCGGGATCGAACCCAGGTCTCTCAGGTGGAAAGCAAGGGCGTTACCCACTGGGCCATACAAGTCTAAAAAGAAGTTGGAACCTGAGAGCAACTGCAGAAAAGGAATTACCTGGGCAAGCTAACTGCTTGCATACCAGCGAAGTTTTCCCCAACTTCCCGACTCAGCAATGACCCAATAGACAACATTTCATTCGAATTATCCCTTCTGAGTGAATAAGATAGAAATCATCAACACACAATCACGTGTGGAACAGAAATAAATTTCTGACTCACGTGGGATCGAACCCAGGTCTCTCAGGTGGAAAGCAAGGGCGTTACCCACTGGGCCATACAAGTCTAAAAAGAAGTTGGAACCTGAGAGCAACTGCACCCAGGAATTACCTGGGCAAGCTAACTGCTTGCATACCAGCGAGTTTTCCCCAACTTCCCGACTCAGCAATGACCCAATAGACAACATTTCATTCGAATTATCCCTTCTGGAGTGAATAAGATAGAAATCATCAACACACAATCACGTGTGGAACAGAAATAAATTTCTGACTCACGTCGGGATCGAACCCAGGTCTCTCAGGTGGAAAGCAAGGCGTTACCCACTGGGCCATACAAGTCTAAAGAAGTTGGAACCTGAGAGCAACTGCACCCTGAATTACCTGGGCAAGCTAACTGCTTGCATACCAGAAAAGTTTTTCCCAACTTCCCGACTCAGCAATGACCCAATAGACAACATTTCATTCGAATTATCCTTCTGAGTGAATAAGATAGAAATCATCAACACACAATCACGTGTGGAACAGAAATAAATTTCTGACTCACGTCGGGATCGAACCCAGGTCTCTCAGGTGGAAAGCAAGGGCGTTACCCACTGGGCCATACAAGTCTAAAAGAAGTTGGAACCTGAGAGCAACTGCACCCAAGGAATTACCTGGGCAAGCTAACTGCTTGCATGCCAGCGTGCTATAGTTTTCCCCAACTTCCCGACTCAGCTAATGACCCAATAGACAACATTTCATTCGAATTATCCCTTCACAAGTGAATAAGATAGAAATCATCAACACACAATCACGTGTGGAACAGAAATAAATTTCTGACTCACGTCGGGATCGAACCCAGGTCTCTCAGGTGGAAAGCAAGGGCGTTACCCACTGGGCCATACAAGTCTAAAAGAAGTTGGAACCTGAGAGCAACTGCACCCAGGAATTACCTGGGCAAGCTAACTGCTTGCATACCAGCTGAAGTTTTCCCCAACTTCCCGACTCAGCAATGACCCAATAGACAACATTTCATTCGAATTATCCCTTCTGAGTGAATAAGATAGAAATCATCAACACACAATCACGTGTGGAACAGAAATAAATTTCTGACTCACGTCGGGGATCGAACCCAGGTCTCTCAGGTGGAAAGCAAGGGCGTTACCCACTGGGCCATACAAGTCTAAAAAGAAGTTGGAACCTGAGAGCAACTGCACCCAAGGAATTACCTGGGCAAGCTAACTGCTTGCATTTTGAGTTTTCCCCAACTTCCCGACTCAGCAATGACCCAATAGACAACATTTCATTCGAATTATCCCTTCTGAGTGAATAAGATAGAAATCATCAACACACAATCACGTGTGGAACAGAAATAAATTTCTGACTCGTCGGGATCGAACCCAGGTCTCTCAGGTGGAAAGCAAAGGGCGTTACCCACTGGGCCATACAAGTCTAAAAGAAGTTGGAACCTGAGCAACTGCACCCAAGGAATTACCTGGGCAAGCTAACTGCTTGCATACCAGCGAAGTTTTCCCCAACTTCCCGACTCAGCAATGACCCAATAGACAACATTTCATTCGAATTATCCCTTCTGAGTGAATAAGATAGAAATCATCAACACACAATCACGTGTGGAACAGAAATAAATTTCTGACTCACGTCGGGATCGAACCCAGGTCTCTCAGGTGGAAAGCAAGGGCGTTACCCACTGGGCCATACAAGTCTAAAAGAAGTTGGAACCTGATTTCTATCTTATTCACTCAGAAGGGATAATTCGAATGAAATGTTGTCTATTGGGTCATTGCAATGAGTCGGGAAGTTGGGGAAAACTTCTGAGCTGGTATGCAAGCAGTTAGCTTGCCCAGGTAATATGATTGCAGTTGCAGTTGCTCTCAGGTTCCAACTTCTTTTAGACTTGTATGGCCCAGTGGGTAACGCCCTTGCTTTCCACCTGAGAGACCTGGGTTCGATCCTGACGTGAGTCAGAAATTTATTTCTGTTCCACACGTGATTGTGTGTTGATGATTTCTATCTTATTCACTCAGAAGGGATAATTGAATGAAATGTTGTCTATTGGGTCATTGCTGAGTCGGGAAGTTGGGGAAAACTCGCTGGTATGCAAGCAGTTAGCTTTGCCCAGGTAATTCCTTGGGTGCAGTTGCTCTCAGGTTCCAACTTCTTTTAGACTTGTATGGCCCAGATGGGTAACGCCCTTGCTTTCCACCTGAGAGACCTGGGTTCGATCCGACGTGAGTCAGAAATTTATTTCTGTTCACACGTGATTGTGTGTTGATGATTTCTATCTTATTCACTCAGAAGGATAATTCGAATGAAATGTTGTCTATTGGGTCATTGCTGAGTCGGGAAGTTGGGGAAAACTCGCTGGTATGCAAGCAGTTAGCTTGCCCAGGTAATTCCTTGGTGCAGTTGCTCTCAGGTTCCAACTTCTTTTAGACTTGTATGGCCCAGTGGGTAACGCCCTTGCTTTCCACCTGAGACCTGGGTTCGATCCCGACGTGAGTCAGAAATTTATTTCTGTTCCACACGTGATTGTGTGTTGATGATTTCTATCTTATTCACTCAGAAGGGATAATTCGAATGAAATGTTGTCTATTGGGTCATTGCTGAGTCGGGAAGTTGGGAAAACTGCTGGTATGCAAGCAGTTAGTTTGCCCAGGTAATTCCTTTGGTGCAGTTGCTCTCAGGTTCCAACTTCTTTTAGACTTGTATGGCCCAGTGGGTAACGCCCTGCTTTCCACCTGAGAGACCTGGGTTCGATCCTGACGTGAGTCAGAAATTTATTTCTGTTCCACACGTGATTGTGTGTTGATGATTTCTATCTTATTCACTCCAGAAGGGATAATTCGAATGAAATGTTGTCTATTGGGTCATTGCTGAGTCGGGAAGTTGGGAAAACTCGCTGGTATGCAAGCAGTTAGCTTGCCCAGGTATTTTCTTTTGGGTGCAGTTGCTCTCAGGTTCCAACTTCTTTTAGACTTGTATGGCCCAGTGGGTAACGCCCTTGCTTTCCACCTGAGAGACCTGGGTTCGATCCCGACGTGAGTCAGAAATTTATTTCTGTTCCACACGTGATTGTGTGTTGATGATTTCTATCTTATTCACTCAGAAGGGATAATTCGAATGAAATGTTGTCTATTGGGTCATTGCTGAGTCGGGAAGTTGGGGAAAATCCCCTGGTATGCAAGCAGTTAGCTTGCCCAGGTAATTCCTTGGGTGCAGTTGCTCTCAGGTTCCAACTTCTTTTAGACTTGTATGGCCCAGTGGGTAACGCCCTTGCTTTCCACCTGAGAGACCTGGGTTCGATCCCCATTTTGAGTCAGGAAATTTATTTCTGTTCCACACGTGATTGTGTGTTGATGATTTATATATATATATATATATATATATATATATATATATATATATATATATATATATATATATATATATATATATATATATATATATATATATATATATATATATATATATATATATATATATATATATATATATATATATATATATATATATATATATATATATATATATATATATATATATATATATATATATATATATATATATATATATATATATATATATATATATATATATATATATATATATATATATATATATATATATATATATATATATATATATATATATATATATATATATATATATATATATATATATATATATATATATATATATATATATATATATATATATATATATATATATATATATATATATATATATATATATATATATATATATATATATATATATATATATATATATATATATATATATATATATATATATATATATATATAGTGATACAGGGAAATACCCCAGAAACATATGCAGAGGAAGACAGACGAAAACCACGCATCACTAGACTGTCTTTTTAATTTTATAACCAACGTTTCGTAATTATTTACAGAATTACATCTTCAGGGCTATGCATGAGAAAAAAAAAACAATTGTAAGTACAATGTTAGAATACATTTAAAATATTACAGTAAGAATGAAATTAATAAAAATAAAAACACAACCAACCTAGAGGTGAGACAGTAAGGAACTAAATGGAAAGAAACCACCACAGTAAGGAGTTAAGCTAAATACAATTGACCAGCAGATGTATGAGTATTTAAGGATGGTACAAGTTGTTTTGTAAATAACGACACTGAGATTGTTAAATCTTGAGGGTTGGCAGTATAACTGATGACACTAAAATCTTTGCCCTCAATGTCGGTTTTTAAAAAAGATTTACGAAAATTATACATGAACACTTCACAGCCATAACAGCAAAATTAATTCCCAAAAATCCTCTTTGTTTAAAGTAAAGTATCAATTGTGTCCTTATATGTCCTCTGGTGTCATCTATAAATATATTTGCCCTAAATGTATTTCAGGGATTTACGTGGAATCCACCAGTAGGCTTCATAAGGTGCACATTGATTCACATCGGGGAGTTAGTTTTCCGCACAGGTAGCAGAATCTCGAACCCAGAGCACTCCAATATCAGGAACCATTCAAAACAATGTAAAACCTACGTTGAGAACAAAGATTTTAGTGTCATCGGTCATACTGCCAACTCTCAAGATTTAACAATCTTAAAGTCGTTATTTATAAAACAACTTGTACCATCCTTAAATACTCATACATCCGCTGGTCAATTGTATTTAGCTTAACTCCTTGCTGTGGTGGTTTCTTTCCATCTAGTTCCTTACTGTCTCACCTCTAGGTTGGTTGTGTTTTTATTTTTAGTTATTCATTCTTACTGTAATATTTTAAATGTATTCTAAGACTGCACTTATAATTGTTTTTTTATCTTTTCTCATGCACAGCCCTGTAGATGTAATTCTGTAGATAATTACGAAACGTTGGTTATAAAATAAAAAAGACAACCTAGTGATGTGTGGTTTTCGTCCGTCTTTCTCTGGATATATATATATATATATATATATATATATATATATATATATATATATATATATATATATATATATATATATATATGTATGTGTGTGTGTTTACATATATCAAGACATCCACATTCTTGAACATGCCACCATTATTTCATACTAACTGACCAACCCGGTGCTGCCTGAGAAAACTCTGAAAGACAACCAATAAACTCTCTCTCTCTCTCTCTCTCTCTCTCTCTCTCTCTCTCTCTCTCTCTCTCTCTCTCACTTTTTCCCTCTTTCTCCTCCCAACACCCCTCTACTCTGTCTCTGTCAAGATAGTAGCTTCAGCTATATTGCCTAGCATTTTTGATATTTTATATTTTCTCCCCTCTCACCCCCCATGCCTATTGGTGCTAAACTTGGAATTAAAGGGCATCGGGAGTTTCACTATTCATCTCGGTGACCTCGAAAACTATGGATTAGATACTAAAATCTGTCATTTTTACATCCCCCCTCTCACCTCACTTCTTATTTATCACAGTGACCTCAAAACTATGGATTAGAGAATAACATCTGTCGTTTTTGGTTATTTTTGCATGTTACCCCCTTTGGTGCCAGTGATGTCTTACCCCCACCGTATTCTTTCCCAGATAGTAAGTCACATGTATACCAAGTTTGGTTGAAGTTGCTCAATACATTTCAAATTTATGCTGGAACATACACACACACACACACACACACATACATACATCTACTTTCATATATACAGAAGATTAGCAAATATTTTAAAGTGAACTCTTGTCAAGCACATCGCACACGAAATCCAGGAGGTTCAGAAACATTAGCAGACTGGCAAAAGAGGTTCTTGAATTACCGGAGGAACTTGGAAATAAAAGATGAAAGAAAGCTCTTCTACTGATGTGGGAGGCATCAAAGAATGTTTAATTGGGTTCCCAATGAAAGCGCTTAAGGGAGAGTAAAATAGCTTAAGTGCTCATTAGATTCTGATAAGACAAGCAGAGACCCACACTCACTGACGTTTATCCATTGTGAAGATCTTGTTGGGAATTCATAAGCGCTTGGCACACACAAAGACGGAGAGGAGAGAGAGAATATAGTCGACCTCCTTTATCTGAGTAGTTGTTACTTATGAAAAATTAAAATTCATTGTAAAAACTCATACAATGAGACTCTTATACAACATATTTATAAACAATGCCTCACCATCAAAGTTTCCCTAAAAACGTAGCTGAATGTATTGCTCAGAACTCACCATCTGATGTGATATTCTTTGCCAGTGTTACCCTCAGACATACCCAAGCACATAAATGATATTTTCTTTTGAGTTTATTTTCCTGGTAATTGAATTCTTCTTATTTACTTTTACTTTCTCTTCTGATAAATATCGTTTCCTTTTTCTTTTAAAATACGAATGGAGTTCGTAATTGCAGTTTCAATAAAAAAATTCCTTGAAAAGATACACAAATGTAACTTGGAGAAAGGCGTTTGAAAATTCGGCTGGAAATGCCATTGAGATAAATGAGTTTCATAGGAAGGAAATGGGATTGCATATAAGAAGAAAAAAATAGGCCCTGGTTTAGGATACAAAACTGATAGGAATATACTATAAAATAATTCCAGCACGAGTTATAAAGTCAAAATCAATGAATTATGTAATAAGGAAATTAAATGTTCAGTGATGAAAAAAAAAGTACTATAAGTGCAACTGTATGACATAGAACATTATGTATACATGTACAGAGAATGGACAAGAGATTCAATAGGAGCTTGAATGCTAAAAATAATATGACAAATAAAAATAACTTCTACAATAAGGAGAATTAGAAACTACTCTATAACAAAGTAAAGACAGAAACTTTGAAGACTATATGGATCCCAGAATAAATGAAGTACAAAAAAGTTACATGCTGTATGTATTGTATGGAGATCCAAGTTGACATGGTGAGTACTTTAAAGTTTTCTTTAACGTGGATTCAAAGCGGAACGACAAAAAATTGATATTATTTTATCTTCTATTTCTTGAACATCAAATAATTCAACAAACGACCTAAATCCAAGGGATTCAGGTAATTAGACGAAGTTTACAAAATATACAAAAATAAACATCATTAAACATAAGCACAGTGCAAGTTTGAAGTTCGGCTGCACTTTGTAACCTAGTGTAAAAAGAGGTTGCATTCTTGCTTTTCTTTGAACAGTAAATATCGAACAGTTTCGTCTTTTATGGTTTGAGAAGTGTAAATGACCTAACCAAAAGGTAGCTGAAAGGAACATGTTGACTTGATAGCAGAGCTGCATGGATTTTGCAACCTGTTCCATGCAAAGCTGCGAGTTGTTAGTTAGGCAGAAATTATGTACCAAATTTATATGAGGAAGAAAGTGGAGCTATAGAATATATTACCAATATTAATAGTTTCCTTCAACTGTAACAACTGAGTCAGGCATTACGAACTTTTTCTCATCCTAATGAAAAGGGCGTTGGTAAAGAACTGCATAAATATAACAGCCACGGCGGAGGAAGGGAAGGAAGTGTAGGACACAGAGAAGGTCAAAATAATTTTTTGTGCGGATTCAGAGGCACTGTTATGATTCGTGAAACAGGCAACAGCTCTGATCTCTTATAGCTTGCTTTGCTGGACGGTAATGCTGGAAGAAATGGTTACAGTAATACGAAAATAAATAGTTCGTTGTATGTTATCCGAATGTATCAGTTGATTTAGTGGCTTCATTTCGTTCTTGACAACCCAGTCATCAACCAACATATTATAACTAGGCAGCGGACCATAAGTTATTGAATGAGTTTTTCTAATTAAATATGTTTCAAGCTAATAATTAAAAGTAATCTAATAACTAGCTAGTCTTCAGGCACCTTTAACTTGTTAATTGCAGTTATAATTAGTAGTAATTTGATATCTCTTCCCTCTTCCAGGACCCACCCTATTGTCATAATCAGTTAAAAGGTTTATTCATTCCAACACCATGTTATTATATTAATTAATTGGTTGACTTTTTTTATAATTCATATGAATGGCATAATCAGTTAAATCTTCCAATAAACATCGAAGAACTAAATTCAGAGTTGTAAGATAAGTGTTTTTAATAAAGGGTCAATATATTTAGATAATTATAACCGGAATGAGGGGCCAGTAATATGTCTTGTTGAACTACTTGTTTTTTTTTTTTTTTTTTTATGAATCAATTACTTTTTCATCTGTACGTATTGATTGAAGATGCAGAATTTCACTCCTGAAGTGTAAATATTATAGCAAAACAGTGGTTGCTATAATTGCGTATGTTACATTACTTTTAAAAGATCTTATGGGGCATACTTCTGTAGAAAAAGATTGCTTGTTCGTTCTCTATTGTCTTTTTTCAGATTTTAATTATATTACATGTTCGGGATACAGAAAATTATTCATTTTAAAACAACAGCTCGTAGACTATGAAAGTAGCTTTGACATTAAAAAAAAATGTCCGTTAACAGGAATCACCTATAATCATGACTAAAATCAGAAAAAAAATGGAATACAATACACAGTGTCAACAAAGTAAGTATTTCAATTAACGTAAGGGTGTGGCCATACTACAGTGAAACATGTCTCAAAATACATGCTGGCAATCTATCACATATGTATCACTAACAAGCTAAAAATACGACTTCGACCTAAAGTGCAGAGGGAACTTTCAGCAAATGGTGGATAATCGCATAATGCACAGATTAGAACTATTAGTAAGCCGTTGGCTTCTGTTCAACTTGTTTGTGATGTGTGTGCGATGAGCTTGCTAACAACGTGTATTTATGACATGTTGTACGGCAGTGTGGACTCAACCTACAGAACGTCAAAAAAGACAGGTAATCATTATGCTAACATTATATCATGACAAATACCTCTTCTAGTTTCAGACAGGAAGGTAATCTTTCTAGCTTTTATTTTTTTGCTCAATAGTTTTTTATTTTTCATGGACATGGTGTTTTAGTTTCATTTTATTGTATCTTTATAATAACAGGCATCATTTTCGGCATCATTTTCCCTTACCAACAAAACTAAAAACACTTTTCCTTGTCCATTAGACGAAGATTAGTTTTTTTACTCTTTTGCTAAAGAGTATGATCACTAACTTAATAGACAATGATTTTTTATTGCAACAAAAGAGATGATTTCTTTCTTTATCCAAAGATTTATCGTTTCATTATACTTAGAATGGTTCAAGCTCAACCTAAAGTTAAAAACAGAAGAGAAAATTCCAGGATCATAGCAGAAGGAACTTTTGTTTGTTCTAATAAACTATGCAATTTCCATGAGTAAACACACGTGGCCACAACTAAGAAAGTTCAAAAGAAAAATTCTTCTGGAGAAGGGGAAGGCATCTATCTTCCGAAGTGAAATAAAACTCAGAAATTACCCTGAAGTAAACATCATTACACGGACAGCAAAGAGGATATTTTAAAATGTCCGACTTTAATATTTATCGTAAGTATATGAGAGAGGGAAGTTACTTTACCTAGAAAAGTAAAGCTCAGTGCAAGAAACTTTAAATGGTTTTTTAATCATTTCAACGCCCTCGGGCAATTAACAGTTCAGTTAGGCAAAAACACTTGTCATTAGTAAGCTTACGTGACATTTATAAATATTTCGGAGCGTATATCTACTTATTAAAATTTTTAAATTCATTATCTATATTCAAGCATTAGAAAAATGTCATTTCCTTATTTAGGGAATAAGAAAGAACTAATTGTTTTGATTTCAGCAAATTACAAAATCTACTAGATTCGTGTTAATTTGAAGTGATTCCGATAAAGGTGTGAGATTTCCATTCCTTTATTTAAAAGTTGGCTGTGAGCTTTCATTTGTTTAGTAGAGGGTGAAAGCTCGGCTAAGAAATATACATAAAAGACCAAAGGTTATTTATTACTCCAGTAAAGTTCTCCTAACTCTTTATTATTACACCCAATCAAATAATAAAATAACATTTGCAAAAATAAAAGCTGATTTTCCCTAAAAAAACTTTAAAAGCCTCTTATTCTCAGTACACAATATCCGGTACTTAAAGGGAAAATCTGTTTTCCTTTGAGAAACGCCTGGTACGAAAAAGAAATACACACAAACTAAAATTCCACCTTAAATAACCGCGAAAAAATGTCATGCTAGGAACATTTACTTAATCAAATATTATAAGGAATATTTAAAAGTCGGAAGAGCAGAAACAGCTGAGTAATTACTCGTAGGGAGCGATAAAGCGTGAATTTATTCAACTGGTGTATGCAATTGCCTAAGCATTAACTGAATAGGCAATTCGGCCAGAATATAATTTTAAAACTGCAAAGAATTTCCGGATTTCTGCGCATGCAATTAAATATTTTCATGAGGAATACAATCGTTCTATGACAGTGGCAGGAAATTAGTAAACGAAAATTAATAGCTCATTAAACCTCTGCAAGCAAGAGTATTAAATAGTTATTGTATGGCGATTTAACATTGATCTTAAGAGGATAAAGAAAGTGTCAGATAATTATACGAGACTTTTGACGATGGGATTATTGGGCGCAAGATGGGAGTTACTGTGCTACTGAAGATCCTCGGGGTTATCTTAAAATATGAGGAGAGATTACGATTCCTACTAATAGGTAAAGTGGACTTGCACAAGCTCGTGGGATTAGGAAAAGGCTAGTGGGCTACTTATGGTTTACCCATGTTCCTTAGTACACACACACACACACAAACAAATATATATATATATATATATATATATATATATATATATATATATATATATATATGTGTGTGTGTGTGTGTGTGTGTGTGTGTGTGTGTGTGTGTGTGTGTGTGTGTGTGTGTGTGTGTGTGTGTGTGTGTGTGTGTGTGTGTGCTAAATGACCCTATCCCCAGGTCAATTAGGGTCATCTTTTATTGCTGTATCTGTTTTAAGAATAGAATCAATCATCTTACTTTCCTAAGATGTCTCTGGTAGCAGTGGCTCATCCTGGGTCAGCAAATTCCTTCTCTCTAGTTGACTTCTCTCGCTGAATCTGTTCTTAAACAAAAGGCCTACTGGAATTAAACACTGAGGTACAAAACTAGACTTTATTTGCAAATTTAACAAAAGTGATTCAGCAAAGGTTACGATCATGAAATGGAGTGAATTCCCCTACAAATGCAAAACATCACTAGAGGAAATTCTGATTCACAAACATTCAGGTTAACGATTCTACACCAGCTAATACTAGTGACTAACACCCTGATCAACAAATAAAGTAATAAGGTCATAATTATTCTAGACCACAATAAATGTCATATAGCATGTAAAAGAATAACACCACTTCCAAATATATTCGTCCTCTCAGGACGTAACCAGAATTCCTGTCGAAAGAAACATATCAATGTATTAAGACATGAAATGGTGTTAATAGACATTCATATTCAAAACAGATAAATGCACAATGGAAAATAGAACAGGAAAATGCACAATGGAATTTCACTGCAGCACAATTGGGTCTTTCCACCAAATGTCTGGAAAAGATATAGCGTTCGTGAGTTACGGCACTCACTTTCTATGGCGACAAATAACAGATTTACCAGTGGCGATCTTCCAACACTTCACCACTAACCAAAACAGACCCAGTCTCAAAATGAAGTCCCCCTGCAAGAGTCTATCCACCTGTTAATATGCCATTAAGTAGTGCCACAAACATACGCACTCACACTGTCTCCATGTACTTAAATACTGATCATCATCAGGCAAGCACAAATGCATGCGTCAGACATCTCGCTGTATCCAACTGTGCAAACTTCCAGCGTCGACATAAATGCTCCTGCAGAGGAAGTATCACTGACAAACCAGCACATAGTTCGTCCAAAGTCATCCAAGACTCAATAGGAGTTCGGACCACCTACCACTGGGCATCCCCGCCCAGGTACAATAACTGTCCAATCGAAAGTTCAGTATGCACTAGATACGAAAATTATTTGTCTCGTATGTACGATTGTTATTTTGATAACAGTTAATTAGAGAACGCAACACTTCACATCTTGCATTCTTGATGGTTTACATATTCTGGAAGGCTTGTAACTATGCTAAACAGCTTGTGACTGCACAAGCACATGTTGAATGCAGCTCTCACTAATCCTTTGCGCCAAACAGATGTCTCCTAGCAACGACGGCGATTTGTAGATGTCCTGCCCAACATCTCTCCAAAAAACCACTAGATCCTCTCACGAAGGCGCAGGTGTAGAAACCTGCAGTCATAAAGTAGACGGCCCCCATATCTAACATGTATCAGTTGAGGCTCATAGAAGTCATTCATAAGGTGCTGCTGCGAGGAAGTGGTGTATAACGTAAGTTGGTCATACTGACAGTCAACCCACAAAGGTACCTAGTCTACTCACTATGCCATACTATTGCTGAAATATTAAACCCACTGGGGAAAAGGTCATAAGATAAAACTGTGAAACGATTCCAAGTTGCTAACTGGAATTTCCACAGTCAACCCTCTATCAGGTACACTAACTTTAAGATACTACCCATACAAATTCTTCCCAGTAAAAATTACGTGAGAACCATACCGATATACTGAATTCATTAAAGGCAACTCTAAACATCCGAGAGGTAAAATATCTCGTAAAATCATCAAAGTTCTACCCTGGTTAGCAAATACTTCGATACCTGCTAAGTTTTCAGCAAAATAGCAATTGACATACTAGCAATTGCATCTATGATCATAACAACTACAATTACCAATGGCTCAGCCCTCTTACGCCTTCTAGAAGAGAGCTGAAAAAATCCAGATTTGGAAGTCACATTAAAGTCTTCCTAATCCTATCCTAAACCATAAGATTTCCCCAAACCCGTAAGAGATCAGACAGATTCCGTCCGATATACTAATTAACCACCCCTACCCCCCAAAAAAAAATCTTAACAGAGCTTTATTCTGAAACTCTTTACTCAAAAATATTGCGTCAGACGACAACAACACACCATAATATTCTTTCATAATAACACACAGGTCTAACATCACTACGAAATTAGCCCATGCCACGACTCCCAAAGTCATGTGAATGCGAGACTTCAGCATAAAAACGAAAGAGAGAATCCCTAAGATACCCGATCTAGAAACGGGAAAGGCAAAAAAAATAAAAAAAAGAAATTCATATATCTATAAAACCCTCTGGTATTTTGCACTTAATTTCAACTAAGTATTGCAACACATAAGAGCAAAAACTGAACTCGGACAATTAAAGATTTGTATAATTCTACGGACCAACGCCCTCACCAGTAAAAAAAAAAAAATACAAGTTACGCCCACTTAAAACCCATTAAAAAAAAAAGATAGAGAAAAAAAAGGAAACAAAAAATGAACATAACCACAGTACAATACAGTAATTGACATAAGATTCCCATTACCCTGTCTTTTTAATTTTAGATATATGCGTCAATCGAGACACACCCGTGTTTTCATCTACAACAAGTCAATGGCCCTTCTTTACTTCTGCATCACGAAAAGGACCTTCAAATTTAGGACGTAACTTATAGTTCAACTGATTCCTGACATTTATTTTCACAAAAACCCTATCTCCCACAGGAACTTTAACTCTATCCGGCTTTTGCTGACTCCTACCTACCATGTCTCGCGTTTTCACTTCAAGATTCTTAGCAAGACGCGCATATCTCTCTTTAGCCGTAGAAGCAAGCGCTTTGAGATATATATATATATATATATATATATATATATATATATATATATATATATATATATATATATATATATATATATATATATATATATATATATATATATATGTGTGTGTGTGTGTGTGTGTGTGTGTGTGTGTGTAAAGGTTATACAAAGTATATAATTGAATTTTATTCGACGTACAGATGTACTTCGAAGTTAACGAATATTAAATAAAAAGGTATTTCCGAATCACAATGGCGCTAGAACCACCGAAAATCCGCACCACTACGAGGTCATAAAATTTGAAAGTGAAATTGCACAGAGTTTAACATTCATCGTTGCAATCCTTTCAATCGTTGTTCGGGTTGTAGGGGAAATAAAATTTTTATCCATGTGCATACACCGTAGGCCCAAACCATGTGCTGCTACTTTTTTCTTGACTGATATAATTCTCTGATGCCGATACAGGTAAAAATTAATCATAGAAAGTCAACATATATGCGAATGCTTCTTGGTGTTACTTTGGATTTTCTTTACACTTTGCAAAAAAGAAAAAAAATATACTGATGATATCGTTGTCATAAAAAGTTCACAAAACAATGAAAAAACTTCCGAAAACAATCTCAGTGCGTAAGGAAAACGGAAAAGCAAGAGAAAATTACTTCAAAAAATTAATGAAAAATTAATTTTCATGACAGAGAAAGGAAACTTAACAAAGAAGGAATAAGATTTTCCGATAGCAATCCCTTTCTTAGAAAAGTGTGTTAAACGAAACAAGTTCTTCTTTTTTAATAAACACGTAAAGATTTTTCTTGGAAACTAAAAGAAAGAATTAAATTTGTTTCTTGGAAAGTAGGAAAAGGTGGTGGGCAAAGAAGCGTCCAACATTCTCTAATCATGGTGAGTCAACAGGGTGCGAGGCTCTTCGGAAGGCGTTTGTTTATGAGTTATGTATAACTGAGTGAATGAGGCTTTCATCAAAATCCATCCATCCCCTTGCAAAGTTCCGGACGGATTTCAGGGACCTGAGAGAGAATATTTGGAGTTAAGTAGTATATCCAACATTCAGATTTTTTGCCAGAGGATATAAGTTACTACATATTTATAAGTGATTTATTTATTATCTCCATTGATAAGAAAAATAATAATTAATCCTACACACACCATATATATATATATATATATATATATATATATATATATATATATATATATATATATATATATATATATATATATATATTATATATATATATATATATATATATATATATATATATATATATATATATATATATATATATATATATATATATATATATATATATATATATATATATATATATATATATATATATATATATATATATATATATATATATATATATATATATATATATATATATATATATATATATATATATATATATATATATATATATATATATATATATATGTATATATATATGTATATATATATATATATATATATATATATATATATATATATATATATATATATATATATATATATATATATATTCATTGTTGAAATACATTAGCAAGGATAGAAAACAGACAACTCATGTCGATCCTTGCAACATTATTAACAAATATTTCCCAATATACCGTTCGGAAAGTGCCGAGAGAAAAGCGGCAACGAAACAACAGCTGTCTTTAATGCGTCTCATCCAGAGTTTCAACCAAGACCTTTTGTAATTCTTTTTCTTCCTTCCCAGCATCTTTCTCTGCAAATGTTTCTCGAACTGTTTCATTAAAGACGCTCAAAAGTTTAGAAAAGAGCTTTACATTTGTCTTGTATATTGCTTAGCACAAGAAAATTTCTCTTCTCCTCGGGTTTGTGTATCATTAGTTCAGTTATTCATTTTTCGTAACATTTACGTATCCTTATTCATTATTTCTCATATCGTCCTTCTCTAAGTATTTTCTTCGACAAATTTTTCTGTTATATATATATATATATATATATATATATATATATATATATATATATATATATATATATATATATATATATATATATATATATATATATATATATATATATATATATATATAGTATATAAATAATTTGACTGATGAGTTTCATTGTTAATTTCAAGAAATTATATTGACTTGCTTAACCTAAGACCCACATAATACTCTCAGTTAAGGCTGAAAGTTACCTAAAAAAAAGACAGATAAGTTAACATAACTAAGTTAGGTTGCCAGTTGAGACTAGATTACTAAACATAGCACATTATTCAGAACACATGAGCTAAATAAACATCATTACTCAAATAACTAGTTCAACAAGGAATATTATTAACTGATTTCTTACGGGAGCTAACAACTCCAACTTCGCCCCACTTTGGACACAAGAGTTTCATCATAAGGGAGTGAATAACGCAATTGCTTGGGGCCTCTTGTGACACATCTATAAAGCAATTGCAAGCACGGGAATTGAGGATCTTGGTATCAAGGATGCTAATTCTTCTCCAAACAAGATGGTGGCCAGGTTCCAAGACACACACAATCCTGGAAGAGACGTATCCAGATAACATTCCAGTGTCCCAGGCACCCTCAATTGTTATTACTTGACTGCAAGAGATGAATCTTAGATCAAGAATATTACTTTAACACCATGGAGGATAATTTATGCAATTCAACTAGGAAATAATGAGTGTACTTAATATGTTTAACTTCATAAATGGGATATGGTTTTACTAGGATTTGCTTAGTCAGTGACGCTTTAAGAGGGGGGAAACTTGAAACATGAAAATGAGAGTTTAAGATGAAGGGAAAGAGAACTGGGAGTAACTGTCACCTTCAGACTTACCGTTGGAATAGATAATGCAGTCATCAATTTAGTCAGAAGTCCTTGGTCCATTAGGACGGAAATTCTTCTCCTAAATTTGAGACTGAGACAAAGTTAAGTTAAGTTTGGTCGGGAGTTATGTTGCATCTGCTCTCTGAAGCAGGGGGAACTTGGGTCGCCACTGAACTCACCTTCTCCCACAAGCCAACTTGGTGTGGGTGCAGTTATCGTTTGTAGAATGACTGAAAACTCACCAGTACAAAGGTCTTAGAAAAGTGAGCTTAAGGTACAATCTAGCTAAGGGGGTCTGGCAAAACCTATCCTGTCTGATATGCCTCTAAACTAAAATGCTTACCTCTTTCGGGCGTGAAGAACTGTACTAAGTGAGCTGTCTGCCTCAGTTACTTTACTTTTTTACCCTGAACAGATTTTGCCCTCTTCATTGGAACTAGCTAAGGATCTACCTGACTCTAGAATGGGATATGAGCTTTAATCACTTACTTTCTTCAGACTCCTAAAGGTGCTTACGGATATTGACGCGCTACCTTTGATGACCGTGATATTCGCTCCTAACCTAATAGTATATTCAATTGTATCTTTTATGTCATAAACTATCAGAACACTGCCGTAGCACCACCGTAAAGGATAATGAACTACCTAAGTTACAATACCCTTACAATTGTGCAATGTCTTACACTAGAATTTGCAATCAGAGTAAACAAAGATATAATCTGAGTTCTTTAAATGAGGGTTTGCTTTATATGGAAAATGCTTTCCTCAACTGAGGTATATGCCAGGTGTGTTATGAGCTTGGTGGCTCTGTTCACAATAGTTATGATTACTGGCTTCACAAGAGATACTTACGTGGTTACTGCTGTTCATTGCAAGGTTTCAGTGACAAGGTTACTATTACTACTTACTCAATCTGGTCTAGGCTGTTACTAAGACAGAGATCATGCTAGCTACCTCCTCTGGGCAGGAGCCAGGATCACTCTGAGATGGAAAGGGCACTGTGTCAAGAGGGCACGAGTTCCAGGATGAGCTTGTGGCTCTTGCAACTACTTGGCTCTCTTCGCCCCTTCTTCTTCTTTGGGTTCCTCCAAGGCCTATCTATGTCAGTCCTAGGAGGTGATGAGGGCACCGACTCTGGGGAAAGACCAGAGGGGCTAGCGGGCTCAAAGTCAGGGATAACCTCAGAGGCTACAGGAGGGCTCCCTACTCTGGCTGCTGCAACAACCAAAGCAAGAGCCATCTCAACCTCTGTGTCTGGGGAGGCCAGCTCCTGGTCTTCCAGAGAAAGTGTATCAGTTTGATCCACCAGGGCTTCATCCTCTGGGGACGGATTTGGTGAGGAAGAAGTGTCGGGTGTCGGAGGCTCACGGGTTACTAAGATTAGTGCACAGATGGGTCCTGGATCTCCCGGAGGAGGATCCGTCTCAAGATCTGGATCTGGCACAGGGCCCAATTCTTGTGGTGGCTCAGAGCTCGCAAGTGGCACTGGCAGAGATTGATGGTCAGGCATGCCAGATGAGGGTCCAGAGGTGCAATACCTCATGGATGGCTTGAGTTGAGCTGAGACAGAGATTCCTGTCCCAGCTGGAGGTCAGAGCCTCTTTGAGAGTCTTGAATTAGTGGAGTGGCCTGTTACCTTGCACACTCTATAGCGGTACTTCTTCGTTTGAATGTCCTTTCGTGGAGAGGGAGGACCTCGTTGCTGGCCATCCTTTCATGGAGAGGGAGGACTAGGCTTGTAATTGCTTTGCATGTGCCCCTTCCGCTGACCACTTTGGCAGGTGGAAGGTGGTTCTTCCTTCAGTGGCATGCCAGTCAAAGGGGCTGTGCTTTGAGTTGGTGATCCTACAGTCAGGGCCTCCTTTGAGGAGGTAGCATGGCTGCGAAGTGGCGTTGGGGAAGGGCTTCCCCAGAGGAGATCCCAACCCAACAGGAAATCCACTCCGGGCCTGATCCCACTCACCACTCCAAGGTGGTGAGGTAGTGTGCCCCAAGGTGTTGTGACCTGGAGCTTGACTGTGGCGATGGTTTTGGTGTGGCCTTCTACCCATTTCATCTCCCACCAAGTTTTCTCATGAACTGTGGCACTGGCTGGCACTTGGGGCCTGGCAATCAGGCTAACATCGGCTGCAGTGTCTACTGTGACTGTTAGGGCTGTGGGCAAGTTAGAGCCATTAAGGGGTGTCACCGAGATGAACTGAGTATCCAGCCTCTCGGGGTGAAGTATCTTCTGCAGCCCGGCTGTGGAGAACGAGGTGCTTATCAAGTTGATGAACTTGGTGGCTTGGGCAGGATTTCGGCAGGCCAGATGTCCAGTGATATAGCAGCTGGCAGCACCACAGGACTGGCAAAAGCCTTTGTGGGGGCTTAGTTATCCATGGTGACTGTTGGTGGAGAGGGTTGAGTGGAAGTAGAGGGAGAGGAGTTCTGGTTGTTGGTAGAAGGCTGCTTATTGTTGCCCAACTTGTAGAGGCAATCAGATTCAGTGTGGCCCACCTTCTTACAGTGGGTGCATGTAGGGTTGCTAGGCAGTCTGTTCTTTGGGCAAGTCGAGCCTGAGAGGTACCCGGGTGGCACTAAGCGCCTTTGAGATGTGCTATGGGACTGGTTGTAAGTCTCCCATGAATCGGTTATATGGAAGGCTTCCATAAATGTGGTGGGCTGCTTGTCATTTAGGTACACAGCAAGGGGCCCAGGCACACATTGGAAAAGATCCTCCAGCATGGTCCGATTGAATAGGTCCTTGAATGTGGTGCATGGCAGGGAATTGAACCAGCGGGTACCAGACTGGGTCTTGTGACAGGCCCATTCAGTCCAGGACTAGCCAGCTTCCTTGGCGAGACCTCGGAACAGCTGTCTCCATTTCTCCGGGGTTATTTCGTAGGCTTTCGTTATGACCCTACAAACTTCTCCCATGTAGCCTCTTTGACTCTTCTCCAGTGAGTGGAGGGCTGCCTTAGCTTTTCCCTCCATGTGCTGTGCAAGCACTAAGGCCCTCTCTGTCTCGGTGGTGTTGTAGTTATCGAAAAGAGTTTTTATTTCCTCCAACCATGCTTCTGGCTCTTCCTCAGTCCACTTGGGGACTAGGGAATTAATGCTTAAGACTGGAGTATTTGGTGCAGCAGGTGTGGTGTTGGAAGCCTATTGAGTAGCCAGAGCTTTAGCATTTTCCCTTCTAGCCTTCTCCAGCACAAGCTCCTTTTCTTTGAGAGCTAGCTGACTTTCCTTGAGAGCTTGAGAGCTTTCCTTGAGGGCTAATTTGTGCTGTCTTCTCCTCTCTTCTCTTGCATCTTCCAGCCACCTCTGTTCTGTTTCATACTTCCTCTGTTCTTCAGCATACTTCTTCTGTTCTTCAGCATACTTCCTCTGTTCTGCTTCATACTTCCTCTGTTCCTCTCTTTCTTCCCTCTCTTGCTTGGCCAAGTCATCCAGCTGTTCCTTCACTCATTTGGTGAGTTCCTGTCCCATGAGACCTGCTTCTTTCCCCAGATCCATGAAGGCTCTGTAATGTTCTGTAGCCATGGTTCTGGTAGGTAAGGGTGTCTGCTTGGGTTGACTGGATGCATTTTGGAATTGAGGAAGTGTCCCTCAGATTTGGGTGACACTTCTGTGGTGTGGCACCTTTTTAATAAGGTGGTAATGTGGCTGAGTGTGGCGTGCAAAGGTCACACTGATGGCACTTTGTATTTCTAGGTACAGGTGTAGCTTATGTTGTCACAAAGGACTTTTTGTCTTTGATGGGACTATGGTGCCAGTGCATTCCTAGGATTCGACACTCGTAATCGTATTAAAGGGAAAATGCACTCTGCCCAAACAGAGTGTAACTAATAAGTAGGAGAGAAAGGAGGGTAAGAAGAAACAGATAAGTAAGCGCTTCAGTTTGTGGCAGTGCCTCAGATTAGTGGCACTGTGGAAAAGAAAAATCAATTTTGGTTGCTTTGGCCCTCGTTGGTGAATAGTTCCTAGTACCAGCTGTGCTACTTCCTTTCATGAGGAGGGAGGAAGGCTTTTATGCTTGAGTCTGGATAAATGATGGCCCCACTCATGGCAGACAGTTTTCAATAACTGTGGTTAATCTTTACTTATCCTCATCCATCTGCGGGACAGAGGTGGTTCTTTTTTTTTATTTATTATTCCTATGTCAGCCCGTTCTTTCAATGAAGATGGTGCACATACACTTCTGAGCTATTGTAAACGCTTACACAAATGGATAAAAGAAACGGAAGAGAGAGAGAGAGAGAGAGAGAGAGAGAGAGAGAGAGAGAGAGAGAGAAGAAAAGTATCCAGCAAGAGAAGTTCACACTGCCAGAGTAAACAAGGAAAATTGTAAATGCACACTATAGCTGGTTTTCTTTTCTTGTACATTCTTGATTAATTTGTTATGTTTGTAAGGGTTGTCTTCTGATTGGCTGTCCTATTACCATTGCTCTTAGTAATTCTTTAATATTCTTTAATTTTACGTCTGTAGCTAGAAAAAAAACTATATTTCTTCTTTTTTATTTTGCGTTTTGCAGAAGATGAAAGCTTTGTCATACCATTGGAACTTCTGTTACATTTTCAACTAAATCATGATTTCCTGAAATCAGTAAGATAAAACACAAAGGGATTACAACGAGTAAAAGTGAAGAGAGAAGCATTTAATTCTTTATACTTGTATTTACTTATTGGATATTGCATCATTCAAGCGATCAAGATAAAATAGAACTTGTGTTTTAATACAATAAATTCACCTGAATACGCTGGTGCTTTCAGATTTGAGATGTGCGTGATATGTGAAGAGAAAATGAAGAATTTAAGATCTTATTATGTTACATTCGTTCTGACTCTGGCAGTCGTGTGACCACAGACAGTGATCTGCAAACAGCTAGAGCGTTGAGGCTCATTGGGAGTCTGCCAATTAGCGAGGAATGAGAAGCTTCCAGTTTCGACATGTTTTAAAATACAAATTGTTATGTCATTACATTTTCTGTAAATAAAAACGAATTCCCATTATGAATGCGAACTTTTTCATTCCAATATCATATACGTCCATGTGTCCGGACATATCTGATAAGAAAAAATTAATAATCAAATGGATGCATATGGATGTGTTGGCTTCAATTTAGTCTAGGTGAGAAATTTGCATGCTGTAGGCTATATGATAAACAACAGGCCTACATAATTATGAGTTCATTATTATGGTCGATTGTTTCTGTGGTCAATAACATCAAAAACTCATGGTTTTTATATGTTCATTCAATGAACGAAAGTACATCTTTTCATTTCTTACCATAATGTCTATTGGTGGTGTAACAAATGTAAAATTCTTTTTCAGAATTTGTTTGAGCTACTGTTACATCAGAATGTTTATACCTTTATATACATGTTACATTTGATAATTGTGTAGGCCAACACATTCAGATTCATCCATCTGATTATTAATTTTTACTTATCAGATATGTCCAGACATATGGATATATATGATATTAGAGTGAAAATGTTCGACAGTCATAATGGGAATTCTATGCATTTATTTACGCAAAATGCAATGACATAATAATGCGGTAAATATTGTCAAAACTGCAAACTTCTCATATTGCTAATTGGCAACTGTCAATGGAGCCTCAAAGCTCTCACTGTTTGCAGATCACCATCTCTCGGCACTACTGCCAAAGTCAAGAACGGATGCAACGTACTAGACATATTCTTCATTGTCTCTTCACATATCAAGCGCATCTAAAATCTGAAAGCATCAGTGTATTCAGGGTGAATTTATTGTATTAAAACACAAGTTATTTTTTATCTTGATCGCGTGAATGATGCAAAATCTGATGATAAATAAAAACAGGTATAAAGAATTAATTGCTTCTCTCTTCACTTTTACTCATTGTAATTCCTTTGTGTTTTATCTTACTGATTTCAGGAAATCACGAATTAGTTGTAAAATTGATACCGAATCCCATGGTATGACCAAAACTTTCCTATCTTGTGGAAAACGTGAGGTAAATGAAGATATATAAACATATTGCTAGTTTTCTAAGCTACAGACTTAAAAATGATGAAGTGAGCTAGCTGCCTATCTCCCAGTACCAGCCAATCAGAGGCCACCAGACAAACGTCTCGTAGGTCCAAGTATCAATGTTAAGTGAATCAGGTATAGTAGGTTTCTTTTTATTTTTAAATACGTCTTATTTTGGCTATGTTGGGTAATGGGCTGTCTTGCCAATATTAGCCTTCCCTATTACCATTCACTTCTTGATTCTTGATAAAATTTTCTTAATTCTTAGGCTGATAAGTGAGGTTAAATTATGAGCTTTTTTTTTTTTCTTCTTTTATATAATTCCCTGCGGAAGTGTATATTTGTGTAAGGAACTTTTGTAACATTTCCTAAATAAATTATTCCCTGACTGAATTATTAACTTTCTTTTATCTGTTGCATCAAATCCTATCCCTGGTTTTCCCTCTAATTGCTGTATATTTTTTTTTCTAAGATTTGTGAGTATGGTAATATACGAGGCAAAGTAGTTTGCCAAGTCGAGCATACGAGGTAGACGTTATCTGTGATGTCACCCAGGTAAACAAAAACAACAAAGTTTTAAGATGGCGGCTAATGGCTCACAGGCAACTCTTCTCAAGATGGAGGACGGGTCACGTGACCACACACACCTGATGGCTCAAACACAACTGCCTTACTGGAAGCAAGGAGACGCCGACTGGCGGAGGAATACACAACCTCCCGCCTATCTTCCCTGTGTTACTACAATACAAAAGAACAAAACACTTGAATTTCTCTTACATCCAAATGAGGTTTATGTGGGAATGCAAGTTTTACTTAGAATACCACAAATGCAAGTTATATTACATTATAAAGACGGGAAACGAATTTGTTATGATTTTTTTTTTTTTTTTTTCGGCACTGAAATTAAATCTTACAAATAGTTGTCTGCCATACTTACTGCGGGCCCTTCATGATACAAAGGAATGGACATGTGACGTCCTTACTGGCCTGATTTATGTTAATGTAAAAGGCAAATTATGAAATTAAACACTGATACCGTTCATTTACAATATTAAAGAGAAAGAAATTTAGTATGATTTTGCACAAGGAAAAGTAATTCTCATCGTGACGCTCAATCAGTGGCCTTCTCTCTAGGGCTGGCACAGTTGCTGCTTTGTAAGAAATATCATATGGACTTGTAAACTGTCCGTCCTATCTTACAAGAGAAGCAGTAGGCACACGCCCTCCCAATACTGTCACGCAATAGCCAACTAGTTCAAAAACTTAATATCATGCATTAATCATTGGCCAGCGAATAGTAAATATTAAATCTTGACTTAGCAACTTATTACAACCTTGACTGGTATGCGGCTGTGGTATGCGGTAGTGTTTGAAACACGGTAAATGTTTCCTTATTATTGTAAATTGTAAATTATAGCTGCTCTCATTTAATGTATGCCTTTCCTACCTACTCTTCTTATATTATAACATTGGTCTTCTTAATATTACTTACCTTGGCCTGTATCCTTGTTGGGAGAATTTAGAATGAAATTAATATGATCTGACTTTTTATCTTTGAATTAATTCTATTTAATCTTATTCCAAGTTCTTTATCTGTATTTAGAGAACATTATTTCTAATCCCAGAGATAACGGCAAGGGGTCGACATTGTTACGTGGGTCATTCGGCTGATGAGCTTAATTATCAATTTAAAGAATTTATATTGCCTTGCTTAACCTGAGACCCACATAATCCTCTCAGTTAAGACTGAAAGTTGCCAAAAAAAAAAAAGACATAAGTTAACATACCTAAGTTAGGTCGCCCAGTTGAGACTAGATTACTAAATATAGTGCTTTATTCAGAACACATGAGCTAAATCAACAACATTACTCAAACAGCTAGTTCAACAAGGTATATTATTAACTGATTTTTTGCGGGAACTAACAACAGCTCCGACTTTGTCCTACTTCGCACACAAGATATTTCAACATAAAGGAGTGAATAACGCAATGGCTTGGGGCCTCTTGTGACGAATCTATAAAGCAATTGCAAGCATGTGAATTGGGGATCTTGGTATCAAGGATGCTAATTCTTCTCCAAACAAGATGGTGGCCAGGTTCCAAGACGTGCACAATTCTGGAAGAGACATATCCAGATAACATTTCAATATCACTAGCACTCTCAACTGTCATTAATTGACTGCAAGGAATGAATCTTAGATCAAGAATATTACTTTAACGCCATGGAGGATAATTTATGCAATTCGATTCAGCAACAATAAGTGTACCTAATATATTTGACTTCATAAATGGAATGTGGTTTTGTTAGGATTTGCTTAGTCAGTGATGGTTTAAGAGAGGGGAAACTTGAAACACAAAAATGAGAGTTTAAGATGAAGGGAAAGAGAACTGGGAGTAATTGTCACTTTCAGACTTACTGCTGGAACAGATAATGCAGTGATCAATTGCATCAGAAGTCCTTGGTCCATTGGGATGGCAATTCTCCCAAGTTCGAGACTGAGACAAAGTTAAGTGAGCTGCCCAAAGCACTTCTGGTTTGGTTGGGAGCTATGCTAAATCTGCTCTCTGAAGCTGGGAAAGCTTGGGTCGCCACTGCTCCTGGCTCCTCCCACAAGCCAACTTGGTGTGGGTGCAGCTATCGTTTGTAGAATGACCAAAACCTCACCAGTTCAAAGGCCATGGAAAAGTGAGCTTAAGGTACAATCTAGCTAAAGGTAGTCCTAGCAAAGCCTTTCCTGTTTGATATGCCTCTACACTAAAATTCCTACCCCTTTTGACGGTTGGGCTATGGGCACAACAACTCCTGCTCTCTTGCTTCCTTACCTAGTATGCTCTCCTACGATAGCAAAGAGAGAGCTTTTTATATTTCGATTAAATCAAGGAAGGGAGGTCAAACGGCGACTACAAATATTTATAATAACACATATACATATATGTACACACATTATATATATATATATATATATATATATATATATATATATATATATATATATATATATATATATATATATATATATATATATATATATATATATATATATATATAATTCAACATGGCTAGCTTTGATGTAGAATCTTTATTTACTAATATACCCGTGGAGGAAACAATTGAATACATTTTAGACACTATTTTTACTGAGGATGACAGTGTTTACCATGGTTTTAACCGTCTTGATTTTAAGAAGTTATTGGAGTTGGCAGTGCGGGACACCGCCTTTGTTTTTAATGATGAGGTATATGTGCAGGTTGAGGGTGTGGAGATGGGTAACCCACTGAGTTGCACATTCCCCAACATTTTTATGCACAAATTTGAGAGAGAGCTGCTGGACAGTTGTCCCTCTTCTTTAAGGACCATTCGCATTGTGATTCGTTCTTACAATATGCCAATTCTTTACATTCCAACATTAAATTTACATATGAATTGGAAAACAATAACAAACTACCAATCTTAGATACGTTTGTCATCCGTGATGACGACCGTTTCCACACAGGCATTTTTCGAAAGGCAACTTTCACAGGCCTTGGTCTAAACTTATATAGTTTTTGTTTTTTTCAATTTTAAATTAAATTCATTTGTAGGAACCCTCCTCCCACAGAGCCATGACATTGACTTCTGATTGAGTCTTTTCCACAAAGAAATCGGAATCCTTTACGATTATTTTAAATCAAATTGCTATCCTCCTAATCTCTTTATGAAATATGTCAGGAAAACGCTGGATATTTCATTTCATCCTCCAGCAGCAATGCATTTGGCCCATAAACTTAAGCTCTATATACCATTTTCGTTTATGCATGACACCTCTTTCTTAACTCACTTAAGGAGAATTTTAACTAATTATTTCCCGGCTGTTGATGTCAAGTTTGTCTTAATGAACCCTAGGACTATTGGTAGTATGTTGCGTCATAAGAGAGATTACCTCTTAATGCAGTCGGTGTTGTCTATATTTATACTTGC
>NC_089741.1:72241023-72261023 GCF_040412425.1 Macrobrachium rosenbergii | reverse complement strand
AGTTCTTACAACAGGTACAACAATAAGAGATGACCCTAGGGTCATTTAACGGTGGTTGGCAGCGGTGCTAGACATATATAGATAAATAGAAAGTTTGGGTCACTCTTCCGAAGAGATATATCTTGTTAATACTGGTATTGGCGTCTCAGAATAGGATTTTGACGGTTCAGCAATTCAGGTTAGGAAGCTGTTGTTGTGCGACACGCCCGAGTCAGTTTTTCTCAAGCGTGAAGTCTCTGTGTGCGTTTAATGATGCGTCACGGGGCGAAGGTTTTAATGTGAATAGGGATTTAAGGGCATTAACTCATATTGGGGAGTGTGTAGGCATATACAATGTGTAGTGTAAAGTAATTGCGGTATCTTGACCGCAAAAATGCACAAGTGTTTTTTTTGCTCTCTCTCTCTCCCTTTCTTTGGCGAGGGAATTCCGTGCCATTAAGCAGAGGCATACGTAAGTGTTATCATTTTTTTTATTGTTAATTTTAATGTCAGATAGGTCTGCTTTTCATTGCGCTGCAACTAATGTTCGGGCAGTGGTTGTAGTGATATCATCACCTGAGTGTGATGTCATTAGCCTGGGCAGAGTTTCTCGCAATCTGCGCCATCCAGGCAGGGCACTTTAATTTTGGTAGTGCCTCATGTCTTTTATTTTTTATATATAACAATCGGCAGTTCGCATCAGTGTTTAAGGTTTAATAAAGGTAGTATTTTATTATTGTATTGTCTCTGGGGACTTTGATAATTAGGTAGTAATTTATTTGACATTTGTTGAATTACTGTGCGTAAACATTTCTTACGCAAGTGCATATGCAATTCCTAGTTTTTTAATAGTTTTTTTCTTATTTTTATAATTACACACATATGTGTGTTATTTTGGGGCATACATGCGTATATGTAAAGTGGGAGCGGTTGCTGTGAGCTTACTCAGCCATCTTTTGCCTTGACGACTTCGGGGATTTGCGCTCAGTTTTTTTTCTGTAGGCTTCAGCAAGCCTTGGATGGGGTGATAGGGGAAGTAAGGTTGCACTGAGGGGTTGAGGGACGAATACTTTCTCTCTCTCTCTCTCTCTCTCTCTCTCTCTCTCTCTCTCATCCATCTACTCGTGTCCCGTTTTCTATATGTGATGGTAGATTCCCATTCTCTTTACTTGTGGGGAGAGTGAGTGTTTTGTTTTTGTTGTTGTTGTTTGCCCTTAAAGACACAGTCATCTTGACTGACTTTGCAATCAGCTGTGCGCTGAGCCTGCCCATTTTTTTTTTTCCTCATATGACTTTGGATTTAATTTTGAATTTTATTTTGGGGTTTAATTTAATTATGGGTTTAACTAATTTTTTTATTTAATTTGGGTTTAATTAATTAATTAATTTTGTATTTAATTGTGGGTTTAGTTGATGTTGGGTTTAATTGCGGGTTTAAGTAACTTTGGATTTAATGGTGGGTTGGATTAGTACTTTCTTTTGATTTTGAGGATTAATTGTTAGAGTAACGGGAATTAACATTCTGTGTATCTTACTGACTGTATAGGAATTTCTTTCAGGGGAAACTGTTTTTATTTTTTGTGTAGGAGGTGTCCTTTCATGGGACTTGGGAAATTTTGCATTTGGGGTCAGCCAAAAATAAGTGAACGGATTTATTTACGAAGAAGGAACCTGTAAAAATGAGGAGAGAAAATAGTGATCAGAGATTCCTTAGATCAGCATATGGTTTTGTAGGGTGTGGAGATTCAGTCCATGGTTTGAAGGATTTTGTTGAAATTCTGAATAGCCAAAGTTCGATGGTTGGCTTGCGTTCTTGGACCCCATGCAATTGTCGCTTTAATTGTAATATGCAGGGACACATTAAGAGATTTTTCCGTGTTAAATATTGTGGCAGTAGTAAGAGTTATGGTCATCCTTGGCAATCCTGCCTGTCTTAGAGACATTATAATGGTAGGCTCGCATTTCAGAATTTTGGTAGCTCAGATAAGAAAGGTCCTCACTCGGATTTTTCGAGGGGATCTTGTGATTGGTGGACATTGTCTAAAGATCGATCAGTCGTAAAGGAAAACTAAATGGGTGTTTCTTGGGATGTAGGACCCTGGGGGGGAACCCTCAGGGTCGAAGTCAGTTGTCAAAGGATGTGTGCATGGGATAAATGTAAGGATTTTTATGAGTTGTTCCGATCGATGTTTTCCGGCTGATCTTTGAGACCTGCTAAAGAGACTGTATGTGATGTTCAAGCAAATAGGTTACCGGTTTTGGGATATGTAGATGTAGATCTGTCTCTTAGGGGTAGGACTTTTACAGAACCATTTTTGGTTATGCGAGGGGCTGCTTTGGGGAATACTTTGTTACTGGGTCATCCAGCATGTCGGAGATGGAAAATCTCTGTTCATACAAGGGTATGAGGTATAACTGTGGGAGTACCTGGTGTGTTTGTGCCTTATGAGGGGATGGATGTGAGTGTGGTGGATGAGGATGGATCGGGTGTATATGAGGATCTGCGGGTGGATACTGAACATGTGTTGGGTGATGAGAAGTATTGTAAGCGGGTTTTGATGGTTGATGTGGTGCTTGGTCCTGGTATGGTTGCTATGGTGAAAGTTCGAGTGAAAGTAGTGAATAAATCGAGACAGATGTGTGTGGATGAGTGTAGCTTTGATGAAGGGGCATTATGAGTTTACTTGGATGCCGTTTGGTTTATCAGGCAGTTCGATAACATTTACTAGGCTGATGAATACTGTTTTGCATGGTTTGTTAGGGAAGTCCATATTCCTTTACATGGACGATATTTTAGTTGCCATTGATTCGGTAGAAGAACATTTAGAGGTTCTTTGGAAGGTTTTTAGGAGGCTTAGGTTGGAGGGTTTGAAGATAAAGTTAGTTAAGTGTAATTTTCTCAAGAGGCAGATGGCATATTTAGGTTATGTCATTTCTAAAGAGGATGTTAGAGTTAATGATGATAAGGTTAGGGCAATTGTAGATTTTGCTACTCCCAAGAATAAGAAGCAGAGTCGGTCATTCTTAGACATGGCTGGATTTTTCCATAGATTTGTGAAGGGTTTTTCTGTTTTAGTACCTCCCTTGACAGATGTCCTGAGGGATGATGTGCAATTTGAATGGGAGATGGGCAGCAAGTAGCTTTTCAGAAGATTAAGGATGCCTTAGTGAATTCCCCAGTGTTGAAGTTTCTTGATCTGGAACATGCTTTGACGTTGGTAAAGGATGCTAGTTACGATGGTATAGGGGCATGCCTTATGCAGAAGTTTAATGGAAGACTCCATCCAGTTGCATTTTACAGTAGGAAGTTTAAGACACGAGGTAGTAATGAACGGTTATGGTCAGTAGTAGACAAAGTGGCCTTTGCCATAGTGTCTAGCTTAGTGCATTTTAAAATGTTACTAATGGGCAATCAAGTAGAGGTTCTGACGGATCATAAGCCATTGTTGGATCATTTTAATAAGATGGATCTTTCCCCAAAAAGAGTTCGGTGGTACCTGATAATCAGGGATTTTGATGCCAAGTTTAGGTATATAGAGGGTAGACATAATGTAGCAGACACCCTAAGTAGAAGTTTTTCTGATGCAAATGGTACTCATGTATGTCATGTATCTGGAGATTGCATAGACTAGGCTATACATTTAGTAGAAGCAAAGCAAGATGAAGATGAGATTCTGGGAGATACAAAAGCTTTTCTTAGAGGGGAATTAGTTAGGAAGGGGTATAAGCTGCCTTTTACAGGGCTCGAATTAGAGGGTAATTTGTCAGTTAGGAAGATTGGATACAGACTGAGGAACAGTGAAGATAAGGGTGATACGACGCAAATAGTTGTTCCTAGGAGTTTAGTACCTACGGTGCTAGATATTGTTCACTGCAGGCCTGGCGGTCTGTATTTGGGGATTGAGAAAACATATCAGGATATACGGGGACAATTCTTTTGGAAGAATGTGCTCACGTCAGTGGAAGACTTTGTGAGAAGTTGTTCAGTTTGTGATGCATGTAAGCCATGGGTCGTTTCTTGTAAATTGGGTTCAATTCCAGTTCCGAGTAGGCCATTCTCAAGGATTTATATGGACCTGTTAAGCAATTTCTGTGAATCTAGTTATGGCCATAGGCACCTACTAGTGGCTGTTGACGAATTAACTAGGTTCGTAGAGATTTTTCTGTTGAAGCATAAAACGGGGGAAGAGGTGGCAGTCGTATTCGTTAACAGGTATATTTGCCGTCATGGAATTCCTGAGGTTCTCATTACAGATAATGGAAGAGAATTTGTGAACAAGACATTGGAGTGTCTTACAGATGTAATGGGCATTTGGAAGGTCACTATTATTCCCTAGAGACCAGAAGCTAATGGGCTGTGTGAACGGGCAAATAGGAAGGACATTGAAGCTCTTCGAATGACTGTTGGGGGAAGTGGTGTAAATTGGGATCGATATATTACGCAGGTGCAGCATAGCATCAATACAATGGTTAGTAATACCATTGGAATGTCTCCCAATGAGGTGCTGTTTGGTTACCCAGCGCAGGTGCATTCGATTTGTTGCCTATGCCATCAGGTGGTGAAACAATCAGGGCACTGGTTTCCATGGCTAAAGAGAGATATGCGTGTCTTGCTGGGAATCTTGAGGTGAAAACTCAGGATATGGTTAATAGGAGCAATGCAAAGCCAGATAAAGTTAAAGTTACCGTGGGAGATAGGGTTTTTGTGAAAATAAATGTCAGGAATCAGTTCAACTATAAGCTAGTTCCTAAATTTGAGGGTCCTTTTCGTGTTGTGGAAGTAAAGAAGGGGAATAGATTTGTTGTCCTAGATGAGAACACGGGTGTCTTGGTTGACACATATATCTAAAATTAAAAAGAAAGGTTAACGGGAATCTTAGGGGTAATTCCTGTGTTGTACTGTGGGTATGATCATTTTTTTTTTCTTTCTCTTTCTTTTCTCTCTCTCCTTGTTTTTTTTTTAATGGGTTTTAAATGGGCGTGACCTGTAGTTTTTTTTAACTGGGTAGGACGTTGTTGGTCCGTAGAGTTATTCAAATCTTAAGCTGTCCGAATTCAGTTTTTTTCTCTTATGTGTTCCTATCCTTAGTTGAAATTAATTGCAGAATACCATAGGGTTTTATAAATATATGAATTTCTTTTTTCTTTTTTCTCTTTTTTCCTTTCCCGTTTCCAGATCAGGTATCTTATCGATGCCTTCATTTGTTTTTTATGCTGAAGTCTCGTATTCTCATGACTTTGGGAGTGAGGTTAGGCCCGTGTCTTATTATGAAAGAATATTATGATGTGAAGCAGTCGTCTGATGCAATACTTTTGAGTATAGAGTTACAGAGTAAAGTTTTGTTACTTAGGTTTTTTTTTGAGGGGTAATTAGTATATCGGACAGAATCTGTCCATGTTACAGGTTTGGGCAAATCAGTTAGTGTTTAGGATAGGATTAGGAAGACTTTAATATGATTTCCAAGTTTAGATTTTTCAGTTCTCTTTTAGAAGTAGAAAAATGGCTGTGCCATTGGTAATTGTAGTTGTTATGATCACAGGAGCGATTACTAATATGTCAATTGCTATTTTGCCGAGAATTGAGCAGGTATCAACAGTATTTGATAACTAGGGTAAAACTTTAATGACTTTATGAGATATTTTACCTCTCAGATGCTTAGAATTGCCTTTGATGAATTCAGTATATTGGTATGGTTCTCAGATAATTTTTTACTGGGAAGAATTTGTATGGGCATTATCTTAAAGTTAGTGTGCCTGATAGTGGGTGATTGTGGAAATTCCAGTTAGCAACTTAGAATTCTTTCATCAGTTTTAACATATGACCTTTTCCCTAGTAGTTTTAATGGTTCAGTAATAGTATGGCATAGTGAATAGACTAGGTACCTTTTGAGTTAACTGTCGACATGACCAGATCATGTTAAACACCACTTCCTCGCAGCAAAGCTTTATGAATGACTTATATGAGCCTCAACTGATACAAGTTAGATATGGGGGCCGTCTACGGTATGCCTGCAAGGTTCTACGCTTGCACTTTCATAAGAGGATCCAGGGTTTTTTGGAGAGATGCCAGGCAGGACATTTATAAATTGCCATTGTTGCTGGGAGACATTTGATTGGCGCAAAGGATTCGTGGGCACTGCATTCAGCATGGACTTGAGCAGTTGCAGGCGGTTTAGTGTAGTTGGATCACAAGGAATTCAAGATGTGAAGAGGAGCATAGGCTTGTACAGTTGCAAGTCTTCCAGAATATTTAGACCATCAAGGATGCAAGATGTCAAGTGTTGCGTTCTATAGTGAACGATTATTGGCATAACAATCATGCATACGAGACATAATTTTCGAATCTAGAGCATATGTTTTGCTTTGACTTTGGAGCTGGCCGTTACTGAGCTTTCGATTGGACAGTTATCGTACCTGGGCGGGGACCCACCAGTGGTAGGTGGTCCGAGCTCCTGTTAAGTCTTGGTTGACTTTGGACAACAGTGGAGAGCTATGTGCTAGCCTGTCAGTGGCACTTCCGGTGCAGGTGCAATTGTGTCGGGTTGGGAAGTTTGCACAGTGGGATGCAGAGAGCTTTTTGGTTATGACTTAAGTCCATGTAGACAGCCTGATCGAACACTGACCTGAGGTTATCACATTTCTGGAAGAAATGATTGTGTGAATGCGTATGTGTGTTGCACTCCCGAATGGTGTAATATCAGAGGAACAGTGACTCCTAGTAGGACTTTGGTTTTGGTAGCTGGTGTGTGTGTTGTCTTGTGAGTGTTTAAAGACCACCACTGTGACGATACCTTATCTGGGTCATAGGAAAGTTAGTACATAACTCATGAACACTTATATGTTTTCCAGACATTTTTTTTGGGAAAGACCTAGTTGTGCTGCAGTGAAGTCCTGCTAGTTCCCTATGATGCATTCTCCCATTCTGTTTCCATTGTGCATTTTTATGTTTTGAATATGAATGACTTGTGACACCATTTCAGGATGGATGATATGTTTCTTTCAACAGGAATTCTGGGTTCGTCCTGAGAGGACGAATATTTTGGAAGTGGTGTTTATTCTTTACACATACTACTGACATTTATTGTGGTCTAGAATAAGTACTTTATTTGGTGACCAGGGTGTTAGTCACTAGTATTAGCTGGTTTGAATTAGTAATCTGAATATTTGTGAATCTGATTTTGCAAATAAAATATAATATATATATATATATATATATATATATATATATATATATATATATATATATATATATATATATATATATATATATACAGACTTTATTTGCAAACTCAGATTCACAAATATTCAGATTACTAATCAGAAACTGGCTAATACTAGTGACTAACACTCTGGTCACCAAATAAAAGTAGTTATTCTAGACTCACAATAAATGTCAGTAGTATGTGAAAGAATAAACACCACTTCCAAAATATTCATCCTCTCAGGACAACCCAGAATTTCTCAAAGAAACATATAAAACAATATAATAATATATATATATATATATTATATATATATATATATATATATATATATATATATATATATATATATATATATATATATATATATATATATATATATATATATATATATATATATATATATATATATATATATATATATATATATATATATATATATACAATCCCAAAACGATTACAATCATTTTCTTAATTTTATCGCCATCTTGAATCGAACAAATTCAATTCTTTTTGTTTTTGCTTTCTTTCATTATTTCTTTTAATAATTCACCAAACCTGGCACAACATCTGAAACAAAGCAAATAATACTAGAAATTGGAAGATTCTATCCGTTGGTTCCAAAGACCAGCATATTAGACTAACTTGGGAACTCGTTCGTAAGCAATTTGGAGTCAAGAGGGATCGAAAGTTTAAGAGGTTCACCCGATGACCAGGTACGATTTAGGAGGAAGTCGTCGATCTTGAGACGACCTGCAGGCACACGAGAGACCCGCAAACATGTGTGTAGGTATGTGTGCATGTGTCTGGTATGAAAGTTTTATATGCTTTCTATATATTAGTGTTTATATGCGTGTATGGTGTCAAGAAGTTATGTGCATCTATATATTGTTTGTATGTTCATTATACATGTATTAGGGGTTGTGTGTGTTTGTTTGTAAAAAGTTGTATATGAGGCCTACTGATTTTCTTTTTATTTCAGGAGTTTTACTCCTGTGTTCAAATTACACCAAAAAAATATTCATTATTTTGGGAAAAAAATAAGGATATTTTTGATCTCTATGATTTACTTTAGACATGTGTACCGTGATTTCTAAATCTGTATAACAGTCTGTTTCTTGCTACATCTGTATATGATTCTTCTTCTGATTTATGCAATGGATGATAAATAATTAGAAAAGGAAGGCAAACATGAAAGGGCAATGCGTTCACGAAGGGAAGTGCAAAATTTGACTGTCTGATATACATTGCCCATCAAGTGAATGGAAAAGAATTCTACTCTTTTGTATCAGTGACACTGTGTGTGGAAAAGAGTGGGCATAATTACCTTAGTTCAGGGAACGCATGATCGAAGTTAAATGTAACGGGTGAACTAGTTTTGACAATAAGCTTAGTATTATAGCGATGTGAGAAAGAAAGAGAAAGTTTCCCGGAGACTTTGGTTTTATGTCTGGAGGTGATTGTAAAGTAAAAGGCTATTGGTGACTACACCTGAGATTATATTATACATTCATTTTCAAATAGTCATGAGTAGTGAAGAGTGCTATTGACATTTATATTAGAGAAAAGTATTTTACGGAAGATATTATAATTATTCGGAAAAATTCATCACTTTCTAATATTAGTTAGTCTCTGTTATTTTAGTAATTAATCATTATTATCATTGTAGAAATATCATAAGTAACATTTCCAATAAAATTAGTCATAAATATCGAGAGAAAAGAGAAGTAAATAAAGCTGGGTATAAGACCATTATAAGCTTTAGTTGTTAGAATAGGGCTCCTTTTCATCAGTCAGTCAGTGAGAGAGAGAGAGAGAGAGAGAGAGAGAGAGAGAGAGAGAGGAGAGAGATGCCATGTCCAAAATAATTCACGATACCAAATTTTAAAGAAAAGTCCTTTTTGGCAAAAAAAAAAAAAAAACATTAATAAGGCCTTCGAATTCTGGAAATTTTTGCCTTTCTTATAATGCAAAACTGCTTACTTTGCCCTAGTGCTGTGCTTTCGTCCTAAAATCGTCCATCATTCTTCTGTTGTGGAATAGCGAGTAAGGAAAGAAAATGGAGCAAGAATTCTTATGCTTAACTCCACAACGACCGAAAATTTATCCTGCAACAGTTTTACGATGGCCTTAGCGCTTCATTACAGCGCGTTGAGGACATTAATTAAGTAGCTCATTTCGAAGGAACAACGGCTGGGGAATGCCGCTGACAATAAGATTTCCCAAATTAACTGAATGACTTTGAAAATAGGTCTTCCTGATTTAGCTCTAATGAACATTTGTTACTGCAGTGTTTTTTGTTAGAGAGAGAGAGAGAGAGAGAGAGAGAGAGAGAGAGAGAGAGAGAGAGAGACTCGAATTGCTTATTTTTGCACCACTTTCTATTATATATCAAACCGCATAGGTGTGATGAGTACAACTATGAAGTGTTACATGACCTCAAGCAATGCGTTCCAGCAAACATGAAGGTCGGTGATACCAACGAAATAGCGCACTATTTCTCCTTAGTTTACCAATCACTTTATCGTATGTTGGTAATTACAGTTGTTAATTAGATAGACTCAAATGTAAATGCATTCATACTTCGCACTCGTAACTTTATCAGCAACTGCACTGGGAATAGTGCCGAAAAGGTTATTCATGTTTATTCGTTTGAGATGAAAAGTAATCTTTTGGATTATTCTGGCTTCATTAAATGAAATCACATTTGGATACTGACACAACCTTAGGTGTTAACCCTTTAAAATACTACGATGATCGTATTGTAGATTTAATTATAGTGACTTAATGACAACACTTAATTTAGTTGTATTGAAAGGTTACAGTGAATGACAGAAAAGTGTCCATTAAAATTCAGCAGACAGGATACTTGACTTCATTCGGATGCAAAGCCAACGCAAATTTTTTTGTAATAATTTCTGAGTTTTTAATTAATGGATTTGAAAATCTTGATGGATTCTTATATTTCTACAAACCGCAATTTTATAAAAGTCATGCCACTCTTGGTAGAATACGTGTTTTACCTGGTGAAAAAGAGCAGTTCATGAACAAGAAACGACAAACGATCTGGAAAATAAGAACAGTTTTCTTTCATAAGTTGTGAAAAGTTACTTGAAATGTCCTTGCAATCAGGTGACTGTTCTTACTGTTATGAGCTATCTGTTTTTTGGAATATAAAATTAACCACTTGAATACGCTAATTAACAGTAGAAGAATAATATAAAAAAAAACTTATTTTCAGTTTTTTTTTTTTTAAGCAACAGAAGCAAAAACTGAATCTTTTAGGAAACATGAAAATATTTGTGATTAGGATTCATAAGTGCGAGCTATGAATTATATCGAATTATAAGTCCCTCTTGGCGCTGTTTCTAGTGTACTGGAAATGCAGCTGCAATGCCGATATAGCGAACAATGTCTGTTTGCTGCTTGCATAACGCTGGTAGGGGACGCATCCGTTAAGAGGATTAAAACGCATCGAGCTCCCTCTCGGATACCTGTCTTATTATTCAAATGGTTGTGAAATAATGAGGATAATATAGCCTCTCGAAAGCGGACAATGATAAAGTTTTTTTTTTTATTGATAGGAAGGATAAGCATGGAAGAGGCTGGAAGATCAGCTGGAAAAAGGGGAGTTTTAAAATGGGGAATAGGATAACCAAGATACGAAGTGGATATCTTGTAGAATCCAATGGATAGCGATGGACCTGAGTGTTAGAAACGCAATAAAGACTGCACGAGAACAAGCGTTACATCAAATATGATGATCAGTGCTCATAAATAAAATACAAATTCATGAAAGAAATTAAGATATTATTGCTCTTCCGATGATTTTTTTTTTTTCACACGAACTGGGGAATCCATATGATTCCGGTCCCCATTTTCTGACATTACTATTCATTGGAATCTCTGTTACGCTCAATAATACCAACACACGAGTGCAGTGTCTATGTCCTCATGTGCACTGACCATGTAAAGAGAAAGAATATTCAATTTTGAAAGTCAGAAACGCACATTTTCTCTCGAAAAATATTTCTTCCTCTCAATTACGATAAAAGAAGGTATGAATTTGAAATGTGATCCATGAGCTGACTGGTAATTCCGACGCAATTAGTTAAAACATTATTATTATTTATTATTATTATTATTATTATTATTATTATTATTATTATTATTATTATTATTATTATTATTATTATTATTATTATTATTACGGCTTATATTATTTTAGTTAGGAAAGCAAAATAATAAAAATAAACTACGAAGTTTCAACTGGGATGATATATTGTTAAAGCCTCACTATGTAATCTTGCTTCTTGCACAAATCCGCTATATTTGGTAACAAGTGTTAATAGTTTTTAGTTTGCTGTAAAAGGAAACCATTGAGATGGCTATTTACCTGTCCGTCCGCATTGTTTCTGTCCGCCCCCAGATCCTGAAAACTGCTGAGGCTAGAGAGCTGCAAATTGGTATGTTGAATCTTCCACCCTCCAATCATCAAACATACTAAAGTGCATCCCTCTAGCCTCAAGAGTTTTTATTTTATTTAAGGTTAAAGTAAAATATAATCGTGTGTCTGGCACCGCTAAAGGTCCCAGCAACGCTGGCCACAGCCTGGCCGTGATTGAAAGTTTCATGGGCCGCGGCTTAGTTTTATGGGCCGTGGCTGAGAGATTCATACAGAAAACTCGATTGAGCCGAAAAATCCGCGACGCTTTTTTTTAATTAGTTTTTATTGATGTGTGTTTTTAATTTTTATTGATGTGTGTTTTTAATGTTACTCTTTTATCCAATCTTGGGACCTTGAATGTTTCAACATTAAACGTCACTGCCACTTAAATGACAAAAATCTTACCCACAGTGCACAATAATTTATGATCAGTAAATTAAAACAACCTTGAATTACCTATATTACTGACTACTGATACAGGCCTCATCGAGTATTCTTATCGGTAATGTCCATAACAGTCCTAGAAGAGTAGTTAAATACTCCACGGGTTAACAGCAAATTCATTGCACAAGTAATGACTCGTGAACTAATTCCGAATTTTTCAAATGCGAAACGTTCTCAGTTTCAGAATAAACTTCAACATTATTTCAGTGCTATTTCCTAATAAAATCGTTCATAATAAACAGATGAAATTTTATAAAACTTTCAAAGACCTTATTACATTATTACGATCTCGCCTCGCGAGATCGACAGGTTCTTTAAAAAACAAGCAGTTGGGCTGAAATGACTGACGAGAGATGACAAGCAAAGGAGGGAGGAGCTGAACAAAACCAAAAAAAGTTACCTTAATATTAGTTTATTACAAGCAAAGGAGGGAAGAGCTGAACAAAACCAAAAAAAGTTACCTTAATATTAGTTTATTACAAGTTATATACATAATTTACAGTCGCGTCAAGGTTCTGGGTGGCGAAAACACATGAAATAATCATTAACATAAAGTACACTTAAAACGAGCAAATCAATCAAAACTCCTAAGTCAATAGACAAATCAACAATTTAAGATAAAAAACAGACGGCTCAAAATAACACTAAAGCAGCATAGTAACAGCAATACATGAAAGGTATAAATGACACAGTGGGGAGCATAATAATAATTAGTAACAAACTCGAAATAGTCAGCATAATAACCAATCAACAGTAAAAAACAGGCAGCATAATACAATTAAATTAACGGCAGAGCAGCATAACATCGATGGACAAAGCAAACAGGAACACTTCCTCAAATAAATGAGGACCACAGTCCAATGCCGGACGATCAAGACAGCCGATACGACAACTACCTCGTCCCTATGGCAGTACTGACGTCCTCCTTCACTAACAACGACCATGACAGAGCCAACACGGCAACCATCTCGTCCTCAAATACTCTCCGCTGCTCTGCTGCCATGACTGATCCTCGGGTACGAATACCTGCTGCTGCTACCCCAACTAGACTCGCTGCTGCCCTGGACCACCAGTCGTTCCGCCCTCCAGAACCTGACTGACGAAGTCTGACGCCATCCAACAGACGTCAACTCGCCAGCAATTAAAAACATACAAAAACAAAGGAGGCAACAATCCACCAAGGGAACAATCGGCAAACGATTGTTCCTAACATACATCGAATAAAGTCAACTGAACCATTCTTTCTAGAGGGGCTGTCTTATTTCTCTCTCTCTCTCTCTCTCTCGCTCTGTGTGTGTGTGTGTGCACACGTGTGCACAAATGCAACTATTATAGAACCTTAAATAGTGGAGGTGGTTGGCTATTTTAGTTATTGATTCATTTCGACACTGACTGGAATTTTTTAAATTGACCGCAAAGTCATGTTATGTGGTTATTTATTCAACCAATAAAATGAGCCATAGGGCAGTTTTTTCTCTCATATGGTAGTAGTAGTTCATGTCTTGTTGATTTTAATCTATTGTTTTATCGGTGATACACTGATAATAACCATGAGTTAAAAACTATACATAAACTATGTATAATTAATCACTACAAAAAAGAAATAAATACTGAAAGATATAACCCAAAATTACTCAAAAGAATACAGAGAAGACTATCTTTTAATGTTCATGTCTTTCCATAAATTTAATTTTATGTCGCTCGTTTCTTGCCTTTGTAATGAAAATACCCTAGAATTATATAAGGCTTATTTTTTTATTATCAGCAATTATAAAAAATAACAAGAGAATAATAAAATACTAAGTTCGAGAAGAAATATTTTCTTATATATATCGCCAGGAACTCTCGAGGCCCTTGAATCCTAACATTCTTGGAAGGTGTTGTGGCAGTAGGCAATGAAATTGATATTCGGGCTCAGTGCGTCGAAAATTTAGCTGTGCTCATCTTGAATCGAAGAGTCGTCTGACACATCATAGAACCAGAGCAAGAAAAGATTACCGATTCCTATTCTACGGATGGCTGCGTTCTGTGAAGATTTTTTTTCGGTGAGGCTGCGCAAGAGAAGAAATTACAGTGAGAATGGACGCCGGGAGGAAAGGTGTTCAGACACAGGGAATGCTTTGAGAGTATTTTTGGATCAAATAAGTAATTACAAATAAAGAGGCTTATTTTAAAATCAGCCAGTTGTAAAAAATTGGTGATATGAATTACTAATTTGTGTGTTTTATATAACGATAAATAAATAATAAATAATATGGAAATAACAGTAACACAACATTACAAATACTCCAAGTGGATAAGTGGAATGTGTACCACAAATGTTCATTATAAAAGTTTTACGGATAAATGCTTTGAACATTTTAATTTCTGGCAACCCAGACTTCAAATAAATACCTTACCGCTTCAAGAAAGAATAGAGGTTCTAAGTATAAAAATAATTGTTATTAACCGATAAAATGTAAATTACCAGAGTAAAAGATCACATTTTACGTGGATACTTAATATTGCAATCACAAAATTAATCATACAACTCCCATTCAGCTGCATCCTATTTAGTTCAACAGGAGGACAATGGATCATTCAGCAAACCAGCCCAAGTTGTTTGCCCAGCACTGGAGCGATTTCAGTTTTTTTTTTTTTTTTTTTGGATAAAGTGTGATTGAATACAAAATAAAAATAAAAAAAGTGAAAAGTAACGACGTAATGGAACGAAGAATCTTCCACTCGTTGGAAATGTCAGAGGAATTTCGATGGGTTGTTAGCGTCAGCCTCCAGTTCTCTTTTAAAATCTTTACATCCCTTCTACAAGTTTACCTCATTTTCTCCTGACTGTGTTTTCTTTTTGATTTATGATATAGACGTAAGGTAAAACAAATTAGGTTTCGAGAGTGGGAAGACTCCGATTTTCTATGAAATTCCTTTTATTATTGTGTAGAAAAAAAAAATAGGTACAAACCAAGTATCAGATGTGGAAACTGAAAAAAAAAAAAATAATGGCAGCTTGTCGTCATATTAAGATATGACTGTTTCGAGTCCCACTTCACTGTTTTCCTTTAGGGGGCGAATTTGTGACTACAGTACTCTTTCTGCCTGCGGTTGTCTGTCTACGTACGCCTTTACGGCTTTCAGAAAACATAACTGAATAAATTTATTGTGTGTTTTCCTTAAGATGGATTCGGATTTGCATTTGTCGACTTGTCCCATTGGAAAAAATCATATCCATTATAATTAACTATAACTTGGTACAAACGCAAACAATTTCCACCGGCCATGTGTATTTTGGTTGTCCTTTCCATACAGCGTGTTTATTACTATTACATATTGAATTTATGAATGATTTAGTTTAAATGAACACTTTTATGGCGTCATTAAGGAGACTTGATGCCTTCTCTTTTTTCGTTTACCACCTCCCTCACCAGATTTCCACAGTCTATTCTTCATTGATTTACCTGAGTCAAATTCGTTCTTTTTTCGGGTATATAGTATGAATAATCATAAGGAAAAAAAACGCATTGTTCGTTTGTGGAAGAGTTTTACTGTCCTTGAATTGTTCTCAAAAAGAGCACGTTATCTTAATAAAACTGTATTATAAATGAGAATATTGGATTTAAATATATTAGTTCCAAACGTTTATATGAATTTCCTAAAACAAGTTGTATAACAAGCTTTGGTAGACGGCCTAACTGATTAAATTTATTTTGATAACTTAAGTTTTTTCTTCAGGAATACAACGATTTCATAGGAACTGTTATACCACACTTGTGGGACGTTTATTTCCTTTTGTTTATTATCTAATGGAAGAATGATGAATAAATAGTAGAAGGATACACCCCTGCAAGAGAGTTTTATTGACCCTGCCTTTCAAAATGCCTAACAATCGCCGAAAATTGAATTAATGGAAGCCACTAATACGCTTTGCTCGAATGTTTTGAAGTGAGGAATTTTTCTCAAACATACTGTACACTTGAAACGAAAATGAGGCATGAGCTCTCTCTGCGGAATCTTTTAATGGAATATCTTTCAAAGGCACATACGGCGATGAGTTCATACATAAAATTTGCTTTTAGAGAGGCTTGGTTCGGGGAAAATCTTTATGGTGGTTACTGCCTTGTTTACTAGGAATCTATGATACGTCGAATTTAGTTATAATGTATATAATAATTTCAGTGTTTTTATTCTTTTGAAGAAAATAATCTCAGTTTGTTACCGTTTTTTTTTCTCAGTGATTTTTTTTATTACTGCATTTATATTCTCACAAATATTTGCTTTTAAGTTTCTTGTAAATATTGTACTTTATGGGCTTTTTTTACTATAATTAAATTATGCTATAATTTTTTCTTAAACATTTTACCTGCAAATAGAATGGGTATATAGGGGTTAGTAGATAGTACGACATAAAATTTTACCTAATGAATTTTTATAAGTACACTTTATATATTCACTCAACAAGCATGAAACAATAAGAAAAAAAAATAATTGAAAGTTCTTGTTAATCATTTGTAGAACAGATATAAATACTTTCCTTGTCATAAATTTTTTTTATATATATATATATATATATATATATATATATATATATATATATATATATATATATATATATATATATATATATATATATATATATATATATATATATATATATATAAAGGAAGAATTTTACTTTCCTTAGGGTTGGACTTCTGCCTCCCCAGTTAAAAACCGAAATACAAAGAATTTTTCCTCCCATACAATGGCTGTTCCATAGGATTGAAGACCTTCCTTTTTGCTTAAACACTGACAATTTAATATCGCAAATTTCGCCATTAGCCCACAGCACCTTAAGCAGTTTACGAACTAAATGGACCCTATTCTTCAAGAGAGGTGACCTCACTTTCTTAAAGAACTCAGCCAGTGAGGAAGATATCATCATTACAAGACCAGATGAAGGTAAGGGTACGGTTGTTCCCAACAAACAATACCATATCAATAAAATGGGAAGCATATTAAACGACCGGAAAGAAACAGGTTCTCCAGACCTATATAAGATCATCAAAACGGAGGACAAGATAAACAGATTTTTAAGGACATTAAAACAAAACAAAGCTACAGACGAACACACCTACCAAAACCTCTTTGTTACAGGTTCATCATATGGAGTAATGTAAGGTTTGCCCGAAGTGCACAAGGTGGGTACTTCAATGCGGCCCATTCTCTCTTCTATGAATGCAACAAATTATAAAATGGCTAAATACCTTTGTACCAATATTGGAACCCTTAAGCATAAATTCTTACTCTATAAAGAAACTCGGCTAGTTTGAAAGATGACATTATTAAAGAGGATTCTGACTTATACATGGTTAGCCTGGATGTAGAACCTCTATCCACAATCGTCCCTGTGGGAGAGACCATCGAGATTATTTGAAATAAGGTTTTTTCCAGTGAGGATGTTTTATTTCATAATTTTAATAGGACGTTATTAAAAAAAATAGAAATGGCCGTGATGGACACGGCCTCTATTTTTAATGACAGTGTGTTTAGACAGGTGGATGGGATGGCAATGGGTTCCCCTTTAGGTCCGGTGTTCGCCAATATCTTTATGAGCTCTCTGGAAGAGCAGGCGCTGGATACTTGCTCTCTTTTTTCCACCCCTTGTTTTACAAACGTTACCTAGATGCCACGTTTGCTCTTTTCAAACGTGATTTTAATGCTGAATTTTTTTTTTTTAGATTATATTAACACCCAGCATCCGAACATAGAGTACCCTGGAGAAAGAATATAATAATAAATTACCAATCTTGCATGTTCTCGTCTCTAGAAATGAACAAATTTTTATACAGGGATTTATAGAAAAGATACTTTTACAGGTCTGGGTACAAATTTTTATAACTTTTGTCCTTTTAATTTTAAATTAAACTCCATTTCTACTCTCCTCCCCAGGGCATTTACACACTCATCTAATTGGATGACCTTCCATGAAGAGATCGTACTAACTACTTCAAAAACAATTGTTTTCCTCAAAGGCTCTTTTTCAGAGCCTTAAACAAGTTTTTAGATAAATAAAAGAAATGGAAATGCCCACGGATATCCATACTGAACAAAATATGAAAATGTTTGTAACGTTCCCTTACCTTTATGATGATATAATTTTAGGAAAAATGTAGTTCTTCATTGGATGGGTCGATACCGTACTCGCCTAGCACTCTCCTAGGCTCGCGTTCGATTCTCCGGCCGGCCAATGAAGAATTAGAGGAATGTATTTCTGGTGTTAGAAATTCATTTCTCGGTATAATGTGGTTCGGATTCCACAATAAGCTGTAGGTCCCGTTGCTAGGTAACCAATCGGTTCTTAGCCACGTAAAATAAGCCTAATCCTTCGGGCCAGCCCTAGGAGAGCTGTTAATCAGCTCAGTGGTCTGGTTAAACTAAGTTATACTTAGGAAAAATGCATCTAAATTTACTTCAGAGAGAACTGCCTGCTCAAGGACAAAGTTAGTCCGTTGTTTATATCCAACGTTGTTTACAAGTATACTTGCCCCAGGTGTAACCAGGGGACTGCTGAGGGTAAGCATAGATGCACAGAGAGGATTTAGTTTCAGAACCGGAAGCAGATTGTCCAACCCAGAACAGTGCAACATAAGGAACCATTCCAAATTATGCAATACATCTATAGATAACAAAGATTTTCGAATAATAGGACAAACACAGAAAGACAGCGACTTAACAGCTTCATAGTCCATAATGATAAAATTAACTGTTCCATCATTAAACACCCAAACATCTACTACTCAATTGTTTATCGCTTGATGGCCCTATTTGCCTTATCGTTGCCTTGTATTTTGCTTTTTTGTTTTGTTTTTTTCTGTCCTCATTTCAAGTTTCATTTTAGCTCCCGTCTGTGCATGTCCTTCTTTTAGTGTCATGGTGTTTCTGATATTTTAATTGAGTTAATATTTTAAATGAGATTATACTGTGGTGTTTTTAATTAGTTTTTTAAATAAATATTCTTATGAATAATTATTGAGATTCAACTCACTGTATTTTAGCCTTGAAGATGCAACAGTGCAGTTGTACAACGTCGGCACTAGCAATAAACTTCAATAATTTGTATCAAGTGCCTTTTTCCCTGGAAGCCTATAAGCCTATATATATATATATATATATATATATATATATATATATATATATATATATATATATATATATATATATATATATATATATATATATATATATATATATATATATAGATAGATAGATAGTTATATAATGTTATGATTATTGACGGCTATGGTAGTTTACTTTACATATAATCAGCAATTAAAGGACCTTGTGCTGCCCCAGCAAAAGTCATAAGCTAAACAAAGGTTCAGGGTGAGACTAAGTATTTTACTGAGGCGTAAAATAGACTCGGAAACAATTAACTTAATTTATTTACCCTACACCAATCAAACCAATCAAGGGGACAAAATTTACAGGTACAGGCTGGGAAATGGTTCACAGGCGCTTCTCTTGGGGGCTTGAGTCGCTTGCACTATGTTGGTACAGCGTGAAGGAGACCAGCTACCAAAACCACACTCCTGCAAATGGAGAATTGCAAGAATTAGGTATGGTAGGATCATGCACAGCATGGTAAAGGCTTTAGGCGGACTGAATGACTGATAGACTAGGGATGAGATGGATATTCTTGAATAAAGTTAGATAGGCTTAACGCCCTTCAAGTAGGCATATGGGTCGTAGCACAATAATGAATCACAAATTTCTCTCAAAGCATTACTTGCGTTACTCTAGAGATTAGCCAGTGCCAAATGGGGGCGGGGGAGTTGAAAGGAAATTTCTAGCTCAGGGAATTGTTGGAGGGTGATAGTATAAGGCATTCAAGGAGGAGGCAAAAGCGTAGATTCAGGCATCTTCTTTTACTCAGCATGGCCGAGATGATGGCATACAGA